>NC_091742.1:61350926-61650926 GCF_043380555.1 Nothobranchius furzeri
CCAGTCCTGTCCATGGGATCAAGTACCAAAAACGATGGTGAAGTAATGGGTTTTGAGACCGGATTTAAACAGATCGATAGATGGGGCCGAACAAACCGGGAGTGGTAAGCTGTTTCAAAGCTTCAGAGCTGCGAAAACAAATGCACGTTCACCACGAGTCTTGCAACGCATTTTTGGAACACACAGCAAGAGCTGATCACCCAAGCGAAGGGACCTAGAGGGCACATAGGAATTGAGGAGTTCAGCTAGATGACCGGGAGCCATGTTATGTACAATTTGGTAAGTAAATAGCAGAATTTTGAATTTCACCCAGTAGGTCAGTGGGAGCCAGTGCAGCTCATCTAGAACTGGGGTGATGTGACAATATTCCTATGTTCCAGTGAGGAATCTGGCAGCAGAGTTTTGGACCTTCTAAAGGCAGCCGATCGCAGTTTCATTCACACCAATCAAAAGAGAGTTAGCACAAACAAGCCTAAATGTAATAAATGAGTGAATGGCGGATTCCGGATGTTTTCTTTTCAGGATGTTCTGAAGAGGACTTATTCTGCGTAGATAAAAATAACAGGACTTCACGGTGGCATTTGTCTGTCTGACTAGTGACAGTGATTGGTGAAGCACTTCGTGCGTGTGATGTCTCCTGTGTGAATATATCGCCCATAGTCATATTTTGAACTAACGAATGCTGATTACTCGTCTCGTCTCTCGTCTCGCCTTCTTCCGCCTATCCAGATCCAGTTCGCGGGGGCAGCATCCCAACTAGGGAGTTGCAGACTCTCCTCTCCTCGGCCACCTCCACCAGCTCCTCCGGCAGGACACCAAGGCGTTCCTGGTCCAGTTCGGGGATGTACTTTCCCCAACATGTCCTGAGTCAACTGACTCCTCTCGATATGGAGGAACAGCAGCCCTACTCCGAGTCACTCCCGAATGTCCGAGCTCCTCACCCTATACCTAAGGCTGAGCCCAGCCACCTCGCAGAGAAAACTCATTTCAGATTCAGATTCAGAAAACTCATTTCAGCCGCTGTATCCACGATCTTGTTCTTTCGGTTATTACCCAAAGCTCATGACCATAGGTGAGGACTGGGCGGCTGATCGACTGGTAAATCGAGTCTTGCTTTCTGACTCAGCTCCTTCTTCAACACAATAGACGGCTTCAGCTTCATCACTGCAGATGATGCCCCAATCCGCCTGTCGATCTCCCGCTCCCTCCTTCCCTCACCCGTGAACAAGACCCCGAGATACTTGAACTCCTCCACACACCCGGAGTTGGCAAGCCGTCCTTTTCTGGTCGAGAACCATGGTCTCGGACTTGGAGGTGCTAATCCTCATCCCAGCCGCTTCACATTCGGCTGCGAACCTCCCCACCAAGAGCTGTAGGTCAGAGCCTGATGAAGCTAACAGGACCACATCATCCGCATTAAGCAAAGATGAAACTCCACACCATCAACACCATGGCTGCGCCATGAAATCCTGTCCATGAACGTTATGAACATGATTTATGAATACCGATTACATCTTCATTGTACACAGTGTGGCGAGGGTTTGATTTTACCTTTGCCAACATGTTTCGGCGTCACTGCCGTCTTTGTCAGGGTAACCGTCGGTTGTTACCCTGATTATTATCGCTGAGCCTTACTCCAAAGGCCTTTGCACCACAGTGATTTATTCCACTCTTCTAAAATATCAATGTCATTGAATGAATAATTAGCAGAAAATGTTCAGAATTCTAAAACTATGTTATTTGTAGTCCCAAACAAGCTTTAAATAAATAGTACCTCCAGTCAGTTGTATTTCCCTACAAATACTGTTGCATCTCTTACCATTTGGGAAACAAAGCAACATCTCCATCAGAAAACTCAACATTTAAAGCTTTTTGTCTTAGAGAAGCAACCATAAAAGAGCCTTTTCAGTCCCCAGCTGAGGATCTGGCTTAGTGCCTGATGAGCAGGATGTAATCACAGGACGGCTTTAGCCCCCTGCACCACTTTCTGCCTCACACCCAGCTTACCAGGGTGTGTATGTGTGTGGTGTGGGGTGGGGTGGTGGTGGTGCTGGGGGGTGACGGCATATAGAGCTGCCCCAGCTGAAAGGTGAGGCAGTGGGCTTCCCCGTGCTGACAGATGCAGCTCCTCATCAGCCTCGGGGTGTTAATCTGCACGTCCAATCCTGTTAGCTGCCCAACATCAGTTTTCTCTGCATTCGGTGAAAATGAATCCTCCTCTGTGCACTCTGAAAATCTCTTTGACCAAACTAGCCTTCATTTTTGAAACAAGAAGCATTTTTAAAACCCCTTACAGCATTAAGCATCACAAGGCTGAGAGTGCATCTCCTGACTCAGAACCTACAGGCTTCTCAAGGTGATTAAAAGGATTCACCCAACAATATTGATTAAAGCTTAATTAACCAACCAGCTTAAGGCAAATGCACTTGAAGTTCATGATGGATGATTGCAGACAGCTCCCCTGAAAAGACACTTTTAAAACCAATCTGCAGTTGTCTGATGACGCGGCATTCTGTGCAACTCATTAGAACCAATGAAAGTCAGGAAACTGAAATACAGTAACTGCAGGCTTCAACTTACAAGTCAAATACTTTAGTGTGTGGTACTGGTTTCTATTATTTCAGTTTGTGTCACAATGTTTAATGTTTGTATTTCATTAGTTTGCATCATATTTGATTTTGTATTGGTTTTTATCAAATTGTATTGTATCACTTGCGCAAATTCTGTTATACTGTTTAGTGTTGTCACGTTTTTACCGTATTGTGTCATATCCTTTTGCATTGTACTGTATCTGTTTGTGAAACTTTGTTTCAAATCCCTTGGCATTGGATTTGTGCGTGTGCGTGCGTGCGTGCGTGTGTGTGTGTGTGTGTGTGTGTGTGTGTGTGTGTGTGTGTGTGTGTGTGTGTGTGTGTGTGTGTGTGTGTGTGTGTGTGTGTGTGTGTGTGTGTGTGTGTGTGTGTGTGTGTGTGTGTGTGTGTCTTCTCAATCCCCAGTGAGTCGTGGTGGATGGCTGCTTATACTGAGCCAGGATCCTCTGGAGGTTTCTTCCTGTTAAAAGGGAGTTTTCCTCTCCACTGTTGCTACATGCTTGCTTAGTACGAGGATTGCTGTAAAGTCACTGACACCAGCCAGTGATTCGATGCTATTTGCTGGGTTCCTTATGTAAGAAACATTTTTTCTAAATGGCTTAATGAATTAACCTGTATTGGAATGTTTATTTCGCAAAGTGCCTTGAGATGACTCTTGTCGTGATTTGGTGCTATAGAAATAAACTTAAATTAAATTGAATTGGATTAATTTAATCAGTTTGCTCCAAATTGTATTGTATTTGTTCTTACTGTTTTGTATTGTATTGTCTCTGTGTAGTACGGTGCTTATCATGTTATTTAATGTCGAGTTATCTTGTTTTGCATCAAACCATAGGTTAAAGTGAAGCCTATAGCTTGGTTTATGCTTGACGCATTCACTTTCCGCTTGGTGATGCGGCTCGCGGATGAAACGCGCTTCACAACTTGCAGCGTTTATGGTTCGTGCGGCTCGTCTCTGCGGTGAGCCAATATTCTCCCAAACTGTAGGGGGCAGCATGGAGATCTACGGCATGCATCCAACACTACACCATAGTAGAAGTAGAAATTACTGTTTACAACATGGCATTCCAGCAGTGTTTAACAGTGTCCTCGTCTTTTCCGACAGTGCGAGCTATTTCCCTCCAAGAATTATTAACAACATGTTGATCTTTGAGAGCTGAATCATACAAATGTCTGTATTTACGAACCTCTGCCATACTAGTTCTTGCCAGTCCGCCATGTTTTTCCGCGTCCGACCGTCCGCGTGGTTAAGGTTGGTTAAAAATTTCCTAGGTGTGCGTTGCGGAAATTTTGGGCCATGTAGAGGCGCGGTGGAGGGGCATGGTTGTTAAAATGATGCAAAATGACGCAATTTTTCTGCGCGGAGCCGTGTGGACCTGGCGGACGTGTCAAGCATAAACCAACCTTAATTTATGCTTCTCCGTCTGCGTCAGTGCAGAGACAAGCAATGCCATTATCCACCATTGCGAGGATTCACCAGCAGGCTCGCAAGGACGAACGGAGTTGAGCTCACTTTTCTAAACATCTGTTGAATGAGACGGAGAGTGCAAGCTTGTGATTGGGCAGGACACCGCTTTCCTTAAATTCATTAACAGAGCCGCCATTGCCCTCTCAAAAAGTAAAAAGAGCTGAAGATATCTAGTGGCAGACACGGAACAGCTTGAAAAGTACCTTCGGAAAAACTCTGAAAATATCAATGTTTTATTCACCTGTGACCGGAGGAGTATAAAAAGGATTTTATTTGTGGACGGAAATGACGGGAAACTTGGGTGTAGAGGTGGCGAGTGCATGAAGAGTTGGAGGAGAATGAGGGGCATATTTGTCTGTGTTAAAAAGGCTCAGAAATACAAAAAACACAATAAAAACACTATTATACATGCACTATGTTGGACCAGATGCATGACAGGATACCCCAAAACAGCACTACGCCCTCTGTTGTCCTGGAGGGGAATTGATTTGCATCACTCCCCAGGTGACAGCGAAGTCTGAGGGCAAAAAGTCTCCGTCGATGTGTGCGCGTCTCCTTCGCAGAGCTGACGGAGAAACATAAATTTGGCTTAACACTAAACAGTTTCCATATTCTCCATCCTATTGGTTGAAAGTGGAATTACAACCTCCAAAAACAACCTTGCTGCAGGCTGCTGTACCTAGTGCTAACATCAAGCTAACACTAACACGAACCAAGTCTTTCTAGATAAGCAGTAAATTAATATTATCCACACCGTTGGACAAAAATATTATTACTTACAAGTCAAGTAGCAACAAAGCCAGGTCACAATCAGGCTTTGATTTTGTAGCCTCCTTCAGCTTCCTCGAATGAGTGTAGGCTGGGCCAATCGTCACTTTGGTTTTAGCTTTTTGCTTCACCTCTATGACTTTTACTTCCAGGTTCCACCATGATGCCAACAGTGATGTGTTTTTTACTGACGGTCAGCAAACTGAAAAAGCTAACCGCTAGCTTTTTATAGCTACAGGCACAGAAAATAGCTAACAGCCATTGAGCAGCTAAAAAGTGCCCCCTAGGGCACCTACCCACTCCACAAAAGTGTTGAGTGCTGTTTCAGGTCAGCAGAGAACTGCAGAGTGCTGTCCAAAGTGAAGTTTCTACCAACACAATCACTGAACCCCACTTTTAAAGGAATTGGTTAGTGTTAAAAACTGCTTAGTATTGCTTTACGTGTGCATTATGTAGAAATCAAATTAAAATGTGGTTAGTGCAACTACTTTAAACAACTCTGGAGTTTCTTTGCTGGCTGTCATCAAATTACAATTTACATTCAAGTCACTAGCAGGGACTGCGCTGCTTTATCTATTGTCACTACTGCAGAAACACCCCCCCTCAAGATCCCTGCGCTCCGCTGCCAACAACCTACCGGTTGTTCCACGAACCAAGTGTAAGAGTCGCGGAAATCAAGCTTTTACCACCCCAAATTGTGGAATGCCCTTCCACTGGAAATTGGACTCACAGCTTTACTTGGGGCTTTTAAAGCAAAATTGAAAATGCAGTACAGACTCACAGTGCCCATTAGGCCTTTCATCTGATTGCTTTAACTGATTGTGTCAACTGACCTTTTTTTACATATGTGCCTGGTTTTTAGTCCTTGTTTGCATGCAGTATTTAGCTAAATTAAGATTTTATCTAGGATTTTTATTGCTCTTGTACTCAATGTGAGTTCATGTGTAGTACTTTTACATTTTTTATGATGTATCACTTCTTATTTTGATGTTTGTTGTTTTTGCACTGCTGTGTTCAGCGCTTTGGGTCACCTTGATTGGCAGCAGGAAGGCGCTCTATAAAATAAATGAAATGAAATTAGTACATTTGTCGGCGCTGCAGTATTAGCTCTCGGGAGACACACAACCCCACACTCACTGATGATAAACAGTAGTTACGCCCCTTCTTCCTTTGTTTTGAAAGGAGAACAACTGGCAATCCTGCAGCCAGCTGGATATGAAATATGTTTCTGTATAACTTTTCTTCCAAAATGACTGAAACATTATACTCTTTTGGGATTGTCTCACTGTAAAATTCTCACTATATTCTTACATATTGCACCTTTAAGTAATACATATAAACAGAGGAAGAAAACGTAAGACAATCAGGAGTTTGACTGATAGAAGGACAATTTCATATACAATGCAACTTTCATTATGCAATATAAGCACTTATTCACTCACATGCTACATATTTAGCTGTAGCATAAATATAAATAAGAACTATTCACAACAAAATGAAATGTGTAGTTTCTTCAAAATGAGTGTGAAACTCTGATCTGATTAAAGGTCTTACTTTGAAGTAAATATAATCAAGCCTTATTCTTGTCTCT
Organism: Nothobranchius furzeri; assembly: GCF_043380555.1. Lineage (NCBI taxonomy): Eukaryota > Metazoa > Chordata > Actinopteri > Cyprinodontiformes > Nothobranchiidae > Nothobranchius > Nothobranchius furzeri. The sequence continues at coordinate 61,357,345 of NC_091742.1, forward strand.
CTCTGTAATCTAATCAAACAACAGCAGATTTCCTCCTCAGCCGTGTGACTGTCTTGTTATGATAAACCTCCACTTGAGCCCAGAGTGGATCTAAAGACACAATGACTAAGTGTTTGATTCTGTGAAGAGATAACAGCTGATAGAGGGAGGACTGTTGTCCGTGCAGACTTAAGGCTTCATGAAAAGGTCTTTGTGCTGGGCGCTTTGAGAGGAACCACAGTTTGGCGCAAAGCAAGCATTAATGTTTGGTGAACAATGCATGTGATTCCGACTGCACGCGACCCCTGTATAAACTTTGATCTGCTTCGTGATTGGAAGAGGCAAGTCCATAATTGGCCCTTTGGTTCAAAGGACACAAAGAGTGTACTCATTGGATGAGGGGAAATAGACATCCAATTATAAAAGCTGGATGATGGTTTTGAGCAAGAGGAAACACTACAAAGCAGAATGCCTCCTCAGTTAGTTTGGAATGAACCTGAAAGTGAATTCTTTCATGCTTAAAAGTGGTAGTTAATGTGTTTTTGGTTGAGTGATAAACCTTTAACACTGCACAGAAAATAAAAATGGGTGCAACTTAAGAAAAACAGGTTTGCAAAGCCTCAGTGTGTAAAAATATTCAACTCATTAACGCCACACAGTTCAGAGTAGGCATTGCAGCTACAGTAGCCCACACACATCAAAATGGCCTTGTGAAAACACCTCACATCACCAAGTTTTATTTACTGTTTCTGCTACATTTAAGAGCCTTTAAGAATCTATAGCAGCATTTCCACTATAGGATTTATAGTAATTATCTAGGAGGGGGGAGATGACAACAAAACTATGTAGCTGTTGAATCTCTATAATCGTCTTTTTCAAGATTTTGCTTAGATGTCAGCATATCACAACTTTTTAGCAGTAACATCACTGACCAGCGCAAAAAAAATAAATTGTCAACAGGTATTAAAAGCATTATTAAAGTTGTATTTTGCCAAAGTACACCATGATTTAATCTATTCAGAGGACAGGGAGAGCGGCTGTGTGGTGTAAAAAGTGTCTTTGAATGACCAGAGAAAAGGCAATTTTTTTACGGCACTCTGTAGAAGACCACAAAGTGCCGTGAATTATGGAGTTGGATTTATTTGGTGCTAGGAGTATTTATATAGGAGGAGCCTGATAGCTAAAAGATCTGCCTCCCATTCTAGTTTTTGATATTCTAGGAACCACCAGTAAACCTGCAATCTGAGAGAGAAGTGCTCTGTTAATGGAATAATCAGATCATTATCATCATCTTTATTAGTATAGCACTTTTAACAATCCAAAGGATAGCCAAAGTGCTTAACATTACACACATAAAAACATTTGTAAAAAAAGAAAAACACTAAGATTGTTAAAAACACTACTACTAAAACAATAAGAACACAGGTGGACACATGAGAACACTGTGCAATGTGTTTAAAAGCTAATGTGTAAAGGTGCATCTTGAGCCTTATTTTGAATACATTCTGATGGTTAGTGGCAGAGCATTCCACAATCTTGGGCCTGCAACTGTGAAAGTGTTGTCCTATCTTGATTTCATTTTTGCTGTTGGAGCAACCAGCAGGAAATGATTGGTCAAACGGAGTGTGCGAGGAGGCTTGTACAAGCAAAGCAACTCGGCCAAGTATGACGGAACTAAATTATGTGGAGCTTTACAAACGAATTAAAGAATTTTAAAATTGATTTTGTACTATACCGGAAGTCAGTGCAACATGGCCAAGACCTGGCCCATTACCTGTTAAAAATCTAGCTGTGCTGTTCTGCAGTCTAGAGATGGAAGCCTGACTTATCCCTGTAAGCAAGGAATAGCAATTATACAGACGTAAGGTCACAAATATGTGGTCGAAAGGTTCCAGATAAGCTACTCTTAAAACAGATCTAATCTTGGAGATGTGTCCCAAAAGAATAACCTTGGTTTTGTCATTATTAAGACTCAAGAAATTGAGAGCCATTCATATTTTGACCTCTGAAAAACAGTCCAAAAATGACTAGAATATAAACCTGGCAATCATCCGCATAGAGGTGGAAACTATTCTAATGAGCTTTGAAAGAAAAGCGTCTGGACTTCTTTGAGTTGCTTGAAGACGTTTCACCTCTCATCTGAGAGGCTTCTTCAGTTCTAAGGTCAAATGGTGGAGAGTCCCAGATTTAAACCCAGTGGGAGTTTCCACCCGAAGAGGGAACAAAAGACCCCCTGATGATCTTCTACATAAACACATGAGCCAAGGTGTGAGGGTGGGTGTGGGTCCTATTCAGTCAGAGTTTTGGGTGAGCTCATTGTGAAACCTGGCCCCATCCTATCATGTGAATTCCTGAGGTCAGATGGCCCAGGATATGCATGGGCAAAGCTCATTAGACTACAATGACCTGGATGACTGAGAACCTCCACAGACATGGTGGAAACTATTGTCATTTTTATGGAAAAACATTCCTGGAATAACATGCTGTAAATAAACAGAGAACAGAAGTGGGCCAAGAATTGAACCCTGCAGCACTCCGTAGTCCAGTGCAGCATCGGTAGAGGACACATCTCCTATTGTCACCAAAAAACTTCTTTCTGAGAGGTAGGACCTGATGCATTGAATGGCGGGCCCATTAATGCCCACCCACTGATCCAGGCGGTCAATCATGGTCCCATGGTCAATGGTATCAAATGCTGCAGTTAGATCTAAAAGTAGCAGAAGCACCGACTTCCCAACATCATTAGCCATAAAAATATCATTAAAAACCTTCAGCAGAGCTGACTCTGTGCTGTGATGAGCCTTTAAACCAGACTGAAACACTTCTCCAAATCTATGCTCATCCATGTAGGTCTAATCTGATGCAACACAACCTTCTCCAAAACCTTAGAAATGCAAGATAATTTGAAAACTGGTCTGAAACTGCCCATATCATTCATATCCAAACCCGTTTTTTAACAGTGGTCGTACGGCCGCATGGGTAAAGGATTTTGGAACAACACTCATCCTCAGACTGCTATTTACTATCTCAAGAGTAAAAGGACCCACAGCTGTAAACACTCGACAGTGGAGGGGTGACCCAGTGGGCTGGTATCAGAGCAGAGGGGTCATATGAAGGACTGCAGACCTAAGCTTGAGCAGTCAGAACTTTATCCCAAAAAAAAGTGAAGGAAGCTATTACAGGAGTCCATGGTTGCATCAGGGAAAACAGGGTCACAGGCATTCAGTCAACCAGGGTTCTGAATTGAGCCCTGGTTTTCTGAGTTTCAAACAACATCTAAAGATCACCGCGGTCTCCTAGCGAAATTGGGAATTTCCACCATCACAGCATGTAATTTTTGCCTAATTGCCCCCTAAAAATATCCAGAAGCACAACTAATAATGTTTTTGGAGGTGGGAAAAGCTGTTGAGTGGCCCAGTTTACAAGTGGTCATTAAGTATTTAAACATGTCGTGGAGGTCTGATTTCTGGCAGACGTCAAAGCAAAACCAAAATTCCGATGAGAGAGGAAGTGTTCCCATCTTCAGGCAATTCTGAGGGTTTCTCAGAGTTTTCTGCGTTCCCACACCCTGCAGTCCCGTGGATACCCACGCAGTAAGCCCAGGTATGTGCGGCATGTCACCTGCACTCTGAGGGAGCCGTCAGACTCCAGGCCAAAAGCTAGTCCGCCCCTGCTGAGAGACTTCATTTAGGCACTTTAGTTTAAGTGTGAGACTGAAGAGAAGGAGTCTAAATCTCCTGATGTGACTGGCTGCCACCCAGATGGTCCAATCAGCGTCTGAGTTCACACCACTTTCTCAAGAATCATGCACTTGGTGGGCAGTGAGGGCACGATCATCCCTTCAGCTTGGCATCCTGCAACGCTCATGGCGTGAGAACGGGGCCAAGCTAAGGGTGGCATTGTTGCTGAATTTCCACTGTTGGTTTGAGCTGCTCAGTTTTAATATCAAACCTCTGAGTTAGACTTTTTCATGATTCAGGAGCCAATCAGAGAAGGCAAGATGCTTCTACCCATCCTGCTCGATTTTAGGTCTTCACTTTGTATCGTAGCAGCCAGCTTGGTGTGTGTGAGGTGAAGAAATCAAATCCTGCTACGCAAGCACCACCCTGTAATATAATTCCATTCATTTGCACTTCAATTTAGCAGACAAATTTGTCTGTTTTGGGACAAATTGCAACAATTTACATTGGCCAGGGACTAACAAACCAAAGATATAAGCTCAAAAACAAGAGTGTGGCGCCGAAGTACGTAAAACATTTATATGAGTAGCTGGCTTGACAAAAGCCAAGGGGATTCAGCTGAACTCATAGACTTTGAAGATAAACAGGAAAGTACTACCACATGCTGTTTATTCAAGACAACTCACAGCTATCCAGCGAGCGTTTAATCAGTAATTTGGAACACTTGATTATTAACTCTCCCCTGCAGAGTGTTTTCAATTTGGCCTTTTGTTATCAATTATCTCTGAGCATGATTGCACTGCTGCACACATTGTAAATGCTGCAAGGGGGAAAGGGATGTAGAGGAGAACGTGGGGCCATCAGATTCTTCAAAAGTGACTACAGACTTAGCAAACATGAAACCAAGATGTGCATTTAAAGGCATCTTGTTTAAATGATTCTACATGTGCACGAGTATGATCTGCTTTGTTCCAAACCACACACACACACACACACACACACACACACACACACACACACACACACACACACACACACACACACACACACACAAACATTCATGCCAGGTGCAAAAAGGTGAGACAACTGGTAAAACTCCAAGGAACCTGCAAGTCCTTGTTTTCTACATTCCAATTTTTAATCACAACACATATTCAATCCAAGAATCCACTCTAAATGCTTTATTACACCAGAAATCAGTAAATGAGGCGTTATTCAAGATGTTTGGGGTGTTAGAGTCTAATGACCAGATCCCAAAAGTTGCTGTCTCTAATTCACTTACATTTTTGACATAAGTGGTTTTTAGTAGTTAGTAGTAATTAGCAAACCTTTTTGGGTTCTGGTTACCACAATGTTTGGTTTCTGCTGTTGAACTTCTTAACATCCTTTTTCTAGTTCCTTCCTTTGTAGGTTTTTTGTTTTGTGTCTTTTGTTGGACCTTCTGGACCACTGTACCATCATAAACAATTTTCAGTCAAATAAATTAATGAAGATGAGAACAAAAGAAAACAATTTAATTGGCATTATTTAAAGTGACAGTGTGTATTTTCCCTGGCGATAGGGGGCAGTACATACCTAAACCATTGCAAGCGAGCGGTGTTTTTGTGTTCGAGTAAGACCTAACCAACGGTTGGCCATTAGGGTCAAAAGTCCCTGGGAGCGCAACCTCCAGCAAAATGACAAGAACATCAGACTCCCTTTCATCACTGGCAATGAGTGAAGAGGTAAACGTGTAAAACAACAACGTTTATGAATGTTGGAAGTTTTGTAACCGTTTGCATTTTGTCCTCATGGGGTCCCGTAGAAAGAAACATTGTGTCTAATTGGCCACGCCCAGAGACTTACTGTACATCCATGTGTTTTATAACCAATTTTTAAGGTTATATGTTACAAAGCTGCCATTATGTTTCAACAACTGGGCACCATTTAATTCATTTTCAACAACAGTTCGATGGATATTTCCAAAGATAAACGGTAAAACTATACTCTGTCTCCTTAAATTGAGCAGAAAATTATAATATATGTTTTTCTCAGTTCTGATGAGTGTGAAGGACCCTGAGTCTGGCGGTAGCATGGACCCCTGATGGAGCTTCTTTGCTGACCTACTTAAAGCTGGCTGTCACAGACCGTCCACGGACCGTCGGGCTCGCCGCGCGCTCCCAGTATGACGAAGACAGTTTCATCTGCAGGCGAGCATCAAACGATAAAAATAAATAGGAGCATGGAATCAGCCCAGCAACACGCCGGTTATGTAATCCGAACGCTGCCCCAGTTACTTGCTGCTGTTTCTGCTGCTCCGGAGCATTTCAGAGCCACATAACATGTTCCACATTAGTCGGTCCAATTTCCTGCTAAAGACGAGGAGGTCTATAATGTTGCTAATGTTCACTTGCTTCAGTCCTATTTGGGATTGCTGAATGAAATCTAGAAAATGTGGGTTATCCTATTACTTCTCCTACTCCTCTGTTGATTGTTAGTCTGAGTCAGTTTGAGCTTTAAGACCTATCAGGAGTGGCCATCTGGTGGGAAATCCATCATAACCTGCTGAGACCCTTCAAATGTGAAAGTGATGAATTCCAGACTGGCACGATCCTCTGTAAAAGAAGCAGACAACCTGCTGACAAAACTGGAGCACTGGACCACTTAGGGTCATCTGGTCTGAACTGGTGACACAACCAGAACACAAAAGCATGTGATGGAATGTCAGAAACCTGCCTCTTGTGTTTTCTCAGATGCCTGAAAAAATAAATGTATCAGAGACTCATATCCTCCCAGGAAAAGGAGTGTTTGTTGAACTTTGTGGGTTTATCTGTGTCAGGGCCATAGGGGCAGGAGATGTCATTCCACCCCCCCCCCCCCCCACCCCCCCACCCCCCACCCCCACCATCACCCCACATTGGTACAGTCCCACTCCTAACTTTTGATTTTTCATGTCATCAATCCATCAAAATATAGGTCAGAATGTGGTGCCCATTCTTTATGGCTTCCTTGGACGTGACCATAGTTGGTTTGTTCAGCCAATTTTGTACCCAATAAAGTGGCCTGTGAGTGTAAATCTTGATTAAATAAATCACGTCAGATAAGCGCATGCTTGAAGCACATTCTTCATGTTGAATCACTCCTTTAGCTTCTAATTTGCTGCAGAAACTAAAGCAGTTTTGAACTTTTCCTTGTTGGACTTGAACCAAACGGCTCCAGGCTCCTTCATGTCCCACTATTCCAACAACCTAGCGTCGCTGAAATACTCCCACTGCTACATTCTCAAGGATGGAGCAGAATTATGTAGAAATAACACCCCCGAAAAGAAAAAAATCCATTAAAATAGGTGGAAGAGGAAAAAGGATGCAAATGAAAGCAAGTGAGGATGAGATCAAAAAAAAGGAGAAATAATGCATGCATGGATAGTCGAGTGGACAAATGTGAGCGTGCTGAATCATAAGCCCACATCACAAACATGACCCAGTTTCAGTCTTGCCGTAACTCAAGCTGCTTTGTGTTGAACTGAAGCGATTAAAGCGACAGTAGCAAGCAAAGGTGTTAAATGAAAACCTTCATGTGTTTAACGGCCAGGAGACACTGCAGAACAACAAGGACCTCTGCAGTGGATTACTTATACATCTGGACATGTTGCTGAATGTCACCATGGAGATTCACTCTGTTGACTCAGTTAAATATGGAAATTAATCACTATATAAAATGTTTTATTGCTAAATAAAGGAAGAAGAAGGATGTGCCTCATAACTTTTAACAGAGCATGTTTTACTCCATATAAATTACTGAAAACTCCACTTAACATAAAAAACCTACCCGGCTAAACATGTCTTAACAATATGGAAATGCTTGAAAAAAAAGTTTAACATTAATACCTTACAGCTTGCAGCAAACTATAATCTGTATTGAGCGAAATGAATGAACGAGAAAACTGCAAAATAAAAATAATATATTAAATAAAAATTAACTGTTTCATGCAAGTTGATTCATAGTTTTCACACCAAGGATTAGAAAAGTGAGTTTTTACTTGTTTAATAGATGGCATCAGAATCAAAGGTAATGCAAAAACAAACAACCTAAATTTTAGCGCAACAGTAGGCTCAGTATTATCAAATATTACCGTTGGCACTATTTAGAGGTAAATGTTTTATGAAATATAAGTTCCTTTTAAGACCCATTACTTCTACCTAAAAATTGATCAAATGTGAATTCCACAATAATCCACAGCTGCAGAACTTGAGACATCAAATCCATGTTCTACTCACACACACCAAACCGCAACCCACCCCCTTGGAGAATTCTCAGTCAGAGAATCGAGCCACCAAAGCTGGGCGGACACTGGGCGACTTTTTCACTCGTAGCACTCAGCTTCAGCTCAAACTGTACGACTTCCTCACAGGGCAGATCTCACGAGCCATGTGCTCACACTGTACGTCTGGTAGCAACACTTCGGACCTAAAAATATGCTAAAAAATAGCAGTTTTACGCAACACGTCAGACTTTTTTGTCTTGTTTTGCCTGTTGTCCTTCGGGAGTGCTGCAGGAGGACACACAGGGATTTATGGGGGTTGGATGAGGAAAACGAAATAAAAAAAGTAAATCTGTTTTGTGATCAGCTTAATTTGACATGAACACAACAGGCATGCTTTCTTGACCTCTGTGTAAAAGACGTGTAGAAATAAAAACGAACAACGTGAGTTATTAGGGAAATAGCGGGTGAGCGGTGTTGATGCATGATTGCGCATGCGCCGTGAGCGGTTCTGGTACTTTTTGGGTTGCAGCCACTCGCTGCGCCGCTTCAACCCCCACGAGGAACGAGCAAAATATCAAACACTCCAGAAGTCCGTGCAAGCTCACGATTGCTGATCGGTAGCTGGTCATGTGGTGCTAATCGCCTCTCGTAACCCCCTGTACACTACACGACGCTCAGCGCAAAACTCGCCCCGATCTCGTGGATTCTCGCACGAGTGGAAAATCGGCTCAAAAAAGTGAAAAAGTCGCACAGTGTCCGCCCGGCTTAACACACACACCACTCAAATGTAGAAAAGGCAGCTGAGATGCCAACAGATTCCAGAATTCCTGAATTAGTGTCCCAGTCCATCTCTGACGCTCACCCACCAGTTACCCACCACACTTTATAACCATTCAGCTAGCAGCTAGCAGTTAATGTTTTGGTTGTGCTCACTCTCTCTCTCTCGAGTGGTTTTAATGTAGAAATGGTGGTTTGAAGAAGTAATTCATTTGAAAATACACTTTGGTGGTGGTTAAACAAGCAGTCTTTGACAGTCACATTCTGACATATTTTTATTTTTATGGTTTTAAAATCCAACCATTTCTGCCGATTCTTCAGGAAAAGATGGACAGAAGTCAATTTTTTGGTTCTAGGCCTTATTTAACCCTCCCACTGTCCTAATGGGTGTGACCCCACGAGGAAAGTTGACCATTGAGCAGGGTTGATGGTTTACCCCTCGGGTCCATGTGGCAGGGGTGAGGAACGAGCACCACCTCACCCCTGCCACGTGGACCATCAATCCTGTTTAATGGTCAACTTTCCTTGTGGGGTCACCCATAAAGACAGTGGGAAGGTTATTGTGCAGACTAGATAAGACAGAAATCCCTTCTTCACAACAGTGGAAATTAAACGCTCTGCTAGCTACACGGAGAGACTGGGCGTTAGTGTTTACAGTACAGGGAAGGAGGGAACTCGATTTGAGACTTCCTGATGATGCAGCAACAACCTCAACTTTTACAGCCACTGGGCAAACAGCAGATCAATCAATCATTCAAATAAATCAAAGATTAATTGTCATGTGCACAGTAAAGAAGCGGGCTTCCCCGCGCAATGAAATTCTCACTTTGCAGAACGTACCAAGAGCAAAAAGTATATACATTTGAGCAAAAGGTGCTTAAAATAGGTAAAAAGGCATATTTACAGTAAAGATTCCTGAAGGATAAAAAGAAGAAAGAAGAACCATGAACTATATGGCAACATAAACTTTACAGTTTATATAAAAGATTTGCAGCTGAGACAGGAAAAAGCATGCGTGGAGTATAACATGGTCAAAAGCTTCAAACGTGGATTGTGTGTGATACAGGACATTTAAAGTTACTAAAAAGTGGAAATAACCAGTTCTGTGGAAGCATTCAGGCTTCCTCACTGTGTGACTTTAAGATGGGTCAACAAAGGTCAGGTCAATAATGTGAGATAACCCCAGATGTTACAACAAACCCCACAATAACAAGATAACTCGCCCTGGAAACAGAGCTTATTGACACATAGGAGACAAGTGGTTTCTAATGATTGGCGGTTTAATCCACATCAAATTAATCCCCCATCTCATCATCAAAAAGCTATTTTAAGCTTCTTGATTTATGATTTCCAGTGCAGTTACCGTACTGCAAGCACTGAAGAGAGGAGGGTTAATCTCCTTTTTTTTAACTCTCATGCAGACACAACACAGGAACTGGTAACAGGCTGCACTTGACATTCCCAAGAGCCTCTCTGTTTGCAGATTCACCTTCGGTTAACCTCACGCCACAACAAGTTCCCACCCCCGTGATTCACTAGAGCGACCCCGGCATTGAGATAAGGCTGTCAATCACCGGCGGCCACATTGCATTTAACTGGCACTGGCATGGGAAGCTGCTCTCTCTCTTTCTCTCTCTCTCCTGCTTCACACGTGGGTGTGTTTATGCGAGAGGTTTAATTTTAGACCCATAATCTTTGAATCTCAGGCTCTCTGTGGCATTTCTGGGCTTCCTCTGAGACATTTTACTCTGTCTTTTTGATCCTATCACTCTGCATAAGTGGATCTTTCTGGGAAAGGACTTGTTGAACTCAGGAAATGAAACAATCTCCTTGTATGTTGCTTGCGTGGGACCAAACAAACCCAACCCAAGATGTCACAAAAATGATTTGAAAGAAAAAGCCTGAAAACGTCATGTTCTGTGTACAGACTCCCAGCTAATGTTGTTTCGGGTCTAGACAAACACACTTTTAGCATTGCGGATTGACTTACCGGTAGGCCGATTTGAAGAGACAATCCTTTGAACTGCTCCCTCCTCTCCAGGTGTCTGTTCATGGCCCGCCTGCCTTGCAGCAATCCACAACACCTGGGAAGTCCTGCGGGGGGAGAAAAAGGGAGGAGTGAGGAATACCTCACATCCGGCAGGTCACATTTTTGCTGCCTGCCAGCAGAGATCAGAGTCCAACTCAAGAGTTCACAGTCTCTTTCTGCTTTCTTTACCTGGAGTTGCTTCCAGTTTCTGCTACAAAACTCTTTCTTCAGCAATGCTAATAAGTTTGCAGGAATGTGTATCTCGTTTGTTTCTCTCCTTTAGTCCGTCCCACACTCCGACCCAACCCCAAACCCTGGGATTCAGCCCTTTGTTTTTCTAGGCCTTTCCAAACAGAGCTGGGAACCAGTTGGACCTGGCCTGACTGAAGCCACAGCAGAAAATAAACACTTCACGCTTACTACTCTTTTACAAAGAAAGCAGGGGTTTAGACTCACTGTGGTGGAGCTCAGAGTAAGGACGACACTTCCTCATTGTCAAGGAAAGGGTCAAGGGTCAACTATTGGGATACCTCAGGCAGGTACTTGTATCTTTATTGCATGGGGGGGAAAAATCCTATTTAATTAAACTTTAAATACTCTCCAATTAGATTATAGACTTGACAACATCTTTGCACAAATTTGGTAAAATGTCAACTTATAAGACCAAAAAATCTGATTCCTTCACATGACTGACTTGTTTCAATAAAAAGGACGATTTTTTTGTCTCAACCATGCAACTACACTTCCCAAATGGTGCCCTTAGCCTGTGCTGGAGGTTGTATCCGTTACACCCCGTCTGAGCCTTCATCAGCGTGACTGCACTTGTCAAACATCACCAAACATCAACATGACACGGTCTGTCCAATGCCAATCCAGTTGCCTATCGACACGAAGCTGCAGCCATCAAGCCAGTTCGGTTGAAGAGTTTTTACCCCCGTCTAGTGTTGTTCTTCCAAACAACCTCTCACCCCCTGTCCAATTTCTGAATGACTCCAGGCCACCCCTCACAGAAGGAAGTTGCCTAATCAGTGAACAGGATGTGGGATGAAAAGCCTTTAATGATGAGGAAACATCAGACTCATGCCTGTCCTGCGCGCTATGGCTTTAAAATAACCATTAGACGGTTTCATCAGTTTAAATGGGTTTCCCTCTAGAATTTAAAAACGCTGCCGTTTTCTTAAAAGCGCATGGAGCGCATGAGGTAATGCATCAATCACAAGTGATGGAAATAAGTCAAACAACTTAAAGGGCAAATGTCAGGGACCTTTCGATAAAGTCAGGCCATAAAGTACAAGAACACTCCTACTAGTGACATTTAAACAAACCTCACAATGATTTGCCTTTTTGCTGCTGGTAGTTGGTTCACTTGTTGGACCATTACATAAATGGAGCTTGTTTGAAGGATAAAGGATTACTTTTATAGCCTGGCCTGCCAGACTCGTCCTCTGTTTAATTCTGCACAGAGAAGTCTGGTAACTCACAGGCAGAGAGGCACATGAGGGGCGGGACTAGGCAGCTCAAAAATAACCTATCAGAAAAAAGACGGAAATGCCGACTGTATCGTGCAATGCTGTAGCAACGGGTGGCAACGGTGCAAACATCTTTCATTCTTTTAGAAGAAATGCTTTTAGCGCTTCTACTTGTGGTTTTAAAGACACTCAAGTCCTTTAGAACAGAGGAAAGAGCCACAGCAAACTCCACTTCAGTCTTCAGTCGCCATGTTCGACAAACTTGGTGTTATGGTGTGTGACGTACGCTACTCAGCGTTGATTGGCTCGGTTAGAATTCTCAGGGGGTGGGGTTATTTGAATGCCCTTTCTCTGGGCAGAATTAAACAGAGGAGGAGTCTGGCAGGCCAGGCTATTACTTTTAACCACTAATTGGGCAATGAGGGCTTGGTTTCTAATGGAAAAGCAGATGGTTCTAGAGAAAGCTATTAAAAGAGGCCAAGGAAAATTTAGAAGACCTAAAATGCACCTGAAAGAATTTCTTAAATCTAAATCAACCACAGCAATCACATAAACTATATATAATTATGGTCTACAGCATTTGATTGAAATAGCAGATTATTTCATAAAAGATTGTGATAAAATATTAAGAGTTAACTTCTAAACTCTGTTTTAGCCAACGATAGGTCAATGTAGCACGGCAGTTTTATTTCTGTCATAAGCATTATTTGTTATTTGCATGGTATAATGTGATGTTGAACATCCATCCCTGTCTTCATTAATATAGCAAGTTTCTGTTTTCAAAAAACAAATTCAACTCATGTGTATATATATATATATATATATATATATATATATATATATATATATATATATATAGAAAGAGAGAGAGAGAGGGGGGGGATTGGCTAAGTCAAAAATATTCCATCTCCAATTTAGTTATGATAGTCAGATAGATGGTAGGGGGTGCATCAGTGGAAATAATGTAGAAAAGATACATCCGTGGCTCTTCAGGATTGTTTAGAACATCGAATGTAGATGAGGAAGAAAAAATGGTGATCACCATTTTTTCGTTGTCAGACGAAACAATTTGACCAAATGAATCTACATTTGTTGTAAACATGTGTCCAATTAAAATGTTAGTTCCTAGTTCTTTTGAAAGCCAGTTCAATTGAACTGCAATAGGTACAGTTACATTCCAAATGATTACAGTCCAATTATTTCTAATTAATTGTAAATATTGTCCAAATTAATTTAATTCAAATGCAGTTCAAAAAACAGAAACAGTTGTTTGGACCAAGGAAGGAAAGTTTCATTAGTAGATATTACAATCTGACCAATTTAATCAAATTACAATTCAATTCAATCTAACTGATCTGAAACAAGTGCAAATGAAGCTAACTATACCTCACCTTGTTCCCATTGATTTTTAATACCTTCAGTTTATTTGTATAGCACCAATTATTGCAAGAGTCAATGTACTGGAGAATGTGTCCAATTAAATATATCCATCCATCCATTTTCTGAACCCGCTTTGTCCACTCAGTGCCTATCTCCAGCGGTCAATGGGCAATCAGGGGGGGTACACCCTGGACAGAGAGCCAGTCCATCACAGGGCAACACAGAGACACACAGGACACACAACCATGCACACACACACTCACACCTAAGGACAATTTAGACAGACTAATCAACCTAACAGTCATGTTTTTGGACTGTGGGAGGAAGCCGGAGTACCCGGAGAGAACCCACGCATGCACAGGGAGAACATGCTAACTCCATGCAGAAAGATCCCAGGCCAGGAAGTGAACCCAGGACCTTCTTGCTACAAGGCAACAGCTCTAACCACTGCTCCACTGCACAGCCAATTAAATATATCCCATGAAAAACCAGTAGTGGTCCAGTTTAGTCCAATCTAATCTGATCAAGTTATTCTTTTTGATTGAATTATAGTTAATTTTAACCTGATTCTAAGCTACGTGATTTGAAAGAATCAGTTTAGGTTTATTATAATACACTTGAGTCCATACACAGTCAAACTTCAGGTAGTTCTGTTAAGTTTGATCAAATGATCTAAATTAATACAGTTCTACTTTGTTTAATTCAATCCACTTGATACTAATTTATAACTTACAGTTCTCATCATAAATGAGTACACCCCACTATAATTGTCAGAAAACCTTTAGTTTCCTTCCAGAATCAACATTTTCTATGAGACACCATTCTATAAAATACTTCCACAAATGTGGGTCATTGATTTGAACAAGATTTGTTCATTTTCACACACACACACAAAAAAAAGATTTTCCTGACAAATCCATCCAAGCCCATGCCCAAGTTGACCTCTGGACAGAAGTGTCTTCTGATGAAAAGGGTTGAAGAAAATCTCCATGCAAGTTCTCTGCAGTTAGCTAAAGCAGTAGAAAGCCAAACTGGAGTAACCGTTTCCCGTGACGCCATATGACGCACGCTGCAGAGGAATGGCATGCATGGGTATAGTCCACGAACAAAGCCTCTCCTAAAGCCCAGGCACAAAAAAGCACGCCTAGGATGAAGACTACTGAGACTCTTTACTCTGGAGTGATGAGACAAAGATCACTGTTTTTGGAACTAATGGTTTCAAAACTGTATGGCATCGTAAAGGTGAGGACTTTAAAGAGAAATGCATGGTGCCTATAGTGAAACATGGTGGTGGCAGTATCCTTATGTGGGCCTGCATGAGTGCTGCTGGTGTTGGGGAGCTGCATTTCATTGATGGTATCATGAACTCAATGTACTGCTCTATACTGAAGAAGATGCTGCCATCACTCCGGGCACTTGGTCGTCGTGCACTTTTCCAACAGGACGGTGATCCAAAACACACATCTAAAGCTACTGTTGCATTTCTGAAGAAGAGCAGGGTGAAGGTGATTGAATGACCAAGTATGTCTCCTGATCTGAACCCAAATCGATCACCTGTGGGGAATTCTGAAGCAGCAAGTTGAGCATCATTCTCCATCCAGCATCCAGGCTCTAAAGGAAGTTATTCTTGAGGAATGGAGAAAGACAGATGTTGCAATACGTCGCCAACTTGTTCATTCCATGTCTACAAGACTTGGTGCTGTCCTTGAAAATCACAGTGGTCAAACAAAATACTAGATGTAGTTGTTTTTGTAGTGGGGTGTTTTCATTTTTGCTTCGACCAATTTTAGTAAAACTGAAGATTTTGTGATTAACCTTAATTTCATGTTACGGAGTTAAACAAGTGATCAATAAAACCCAGCCTTGTGAAAATTCTGGAAATAATTATTTTGTTTATTGAGCTGCTGATTAAATGTGTACGTTTTAAAGCAGACATACTCATTTATGTTGAGCTCTGTGCAAATCAATTAATTATAATTTAACTGTAGTCCAATTCAGTTAACTTTCATATGTTTATACTGGTATCGGTACGAGCAGAAAAACCATACTTGTCACCATGAAGAGGTTTTGTAATGTTCTGCATATTAAAGGCACACATCATTTTTCTAATCATTGTGTTTTATAGAACCAATCAGTGTGCCATCTTTGAAGTATTTACTGGGCAGAAGTCTGACTGGCTGCTGACAGTTATGGCAATGACTGGTTTGTGTAAAAAGCAGCACCGTAGCCAATTTTCCTCAGAAAAAGACTTGTTGACTGTCCACAGATCGTTCACGTTTCTTGGTTGCTTGGTTTTAAAGGAAATGAAACACTTAAAGGCTGCTGCCCTTGACAAATGATTTAAACATGCAATCCACTGGTTGGATCACCAGCTGATATTGATCAAAGATGTTATATTTAGTACAAGTTGTATAAACACAGGTAAAATTTGGGGGGTTTGTTGCTTTTGGTGGTAACGTAAGGATAACAATGTAGCCGAGACCTATCCATGAATGTTCACCCTGAATTCCCATGATTTACACCAAAAGCAATTACTGGTATGTTAAACCGGTCTAGTGTTGACCAAAGTGACACGCGTCGACGCCTATAGGCCGCAAGACTCGCATCCAACCATTCAGCCAGTCATCCAGGCGGCCCGTGGGGTGGAAAGGATATAATCAAAGGAGGCCAGGAGGACGCTGACATCTGGGAGTCTTTGTGTTGCTGGCCTAATTAGATGCCAGAGTGTGGGGAGGAGGCGAGGCAGGATGGTGTGTCTGTGTGGAATGGGGAGGTTGTTTGAGGTGGGAAGACTGAGGGTCGGTGGGAGGCAATAAGGGGGAGATTCTCTTTTTAAACATCTGCTCCAGGAACAAGGCAGGACCCAGCTGAGGTCACAAAGCCCCAGACAGTTCGGAACTATACCGGGGATAATGTGTGTGTGTGTGTGGGGGGGGGGGGGGGGGGGGGGGGGGAACAGCTTAATGATAACACTTACAGCCATTCAGACTCACCGTTCTATAACACAGACCGTGTGCCTCGCGAATAACTAGTAAGCCCAGATTTGTCCATGAATATGGATCGTCATGGCTCAGATTGTATACTGTTCTTTTGTAAGTTGGGATGGTTTAAGCATCTGTGAATAAAAGGCAATCAACTGTTTCTAGGGTAGAATATTCCGGAAGGCAAGGATCAAGAAACACTGTTTCTCTGGCTTCAAACCCTAAAAAAGAAAAAAAAATATCTTTCAAACCAACAGCATCAAAATTTTTAAAGCTCTAAAACATCCATCAATGGAGGCACCTCTAGTCAGGCATCATAATGCAAAACAAGTACAGGTTAAGCTAAAATACGCTGTGTGGGGTATTATTGGCTCCTAAGAGCACTGGTTCCCCAAAGTGAGCTTTATAACATTGCTGTTGGTGGGAAAGCTGGGGGGTCTGTAAATAAAAAAGACTAATCATAAACTATAATGAACACGACACCTAAAATAAGAGCCAAAAATGAATATTTGGTAAGTTGTTGAAATAGTCCTTGATTTTTTTTTTTCTTTTTTGAGTCAAATGGCGCTGTAGAGCATAGCAACTCTTTTGTTTTGATATGAACAGCTCCTGATTGGAGCTTCTTTGAAATTTTTTTTGATAAAATCCAAAATTTCTGGAAATTCTATTTATATCAATGTAGAAAAATCAAGACTTTAAAGAAAATATGACATGGCTGCTTGCTTTGTAAATGCACAGTAAAACTAGTGCACTACCATGGAGCCATTTGTTTCCTTTTACATTGTCTGAACAAAGGATGGTTCGGCCGTACACAAATTCTGCTATGCATTTTAACAACTAAATTGAAATTCAAGTTAATTAATACTCACGAACAACGAGACAAAACACATAAGTAAATACTAAGAGTACACCTCTGTGGGTGCTAGCCCAAGTAATACTTTTTCTATGGAGCCATTTGCTTTAATCAAAAACACATTTCAAAAGGGTTTCCTAAACTTTAAACACAAGTTGTACATTTTCCACGAGAGGCCATTGGAAAGAAACTGTGGAAAAAATACGAAAAACCTTCGACTGAATTCTTTAAAACAATCCACAAAAATGGCAAACTGATTTTTTTTAGTAAGTAACAAACTGAAAAGTTTCTTTGCTATGAGTTTGCTGTCAGGGATGCCACAGTTCACTCATGTACTATTAGCTAAAATGCTAACATTTACAAAACTTTAGTTTGTTTGACACATAAAATTAAACATTACTTCTCACTAAAACTGCATGATACATACAGATTAATAATTGAAAGTTGGCTGATCTAGACGATGCTATTTTAGCTCGTTAGCTAGCTATACTACACATTTTATGTCTTAAAGCCATACTATGCAACTTTTTCAGCTTTAAATGATTTTCTTGAGCAAGTTTGTGTTAAAATGACACTATACAAGGTTAATGTAATGTTACTCACACCCCTAGCGCCTTCTGTAGCCACAATATTGTACTTGCAACGTCAGAGTATCAGTCTGGTCCCCTTGCCAAATAGAGCTGACATACCTGGTGCTGCGGTCTGGTTCCAGTAGATTTGTTTAATTTATTGAATAACTCCTGCAGACACTAATGAAGGCTGGGGAGACATTTCAGCTGTTAGATTAAGGTGTTAAAAAGATGAACACATGTCCAGGAGATAGGTTTCATTTTCAGTTTGACCATGAGGATTAATATTGGACACTAGGGGGTGCTAAAAGTAAGCAAAACTTCCAAGTATGCCTTTAAATGCATTTTTGGGGTTTAAAACCAGGGTCAGGTTTGAGGAAATGTGTCAGCTTATAAATATTTCTTTCCAGATATTTCTCAAATATTTTTTTCTCATCAATATGGTAGAAAGTCATTGATGCTGAGGTCAGATATGATTTAACAAAAAGGATGTGAAGGAGAAGATGGTGAATACGGTCGACAAAAAAGAGAGAAAAAATTAGAAAAAATTATATAATTTTTGAACTTGTTTAGAAATTCTGTGAATTTTCTTCCTCATGACTATTTGTGGATAATGCCAATTATTGCTATCTAGCGGCACTGAATGGGTACACCAACTGCTTGATTGAAATGACTGCTTAATTTTTGAGCAGGACCCATTTCTTCACCCTATGGAGCAAAAATAATCCAGAAAGCTTCTGGTATGCTAGTATAGTCAGAGTTTTTTTGTTGCTCATCAGATTTGAAAGTTGAATTTTAATATTTCATTTTAAAAAGCAGTTTACAAATGTACCTCTCCATTCCATATTACATTATGGAGGTTGAAATGTTGGGAACACTTCACCATTTGAAAATGTTTTATTTTGTGACCTCAACTTAAGGATTTCAGGGAACTCCTCCTTTCTTTGACCATTTTTACCCCTCAGGATTCTTGTAGCACCAGCTGGTAAACCTAAAGTTCATGTTTCTAAGAAAAGCAATCTTTGGTTAAAATGCCACATATTACATGTTCAAAAGAAACAATGATTCCCTTTATGCACAGGACACTTTTAAAGTCGGTAGAAATAAGAAAACCTTATCATATTAGCCTCAAATAAATACCCAAAGGGGTGCCCTGAACTTTGTCTCCTTTCATGAGTAACAAAAGATTTAATAAAGCAATAGACCACAGTGGAAATAGCAATGAAATAATTTCCTCTGATCCCTTGGATAGCTTTCAGTTTCAATTGGTTTAGTCATGGGTTATACATTAAACTTTATTGGAGATAATGAGGAAAATACATTTAGGCAAATATTTTAAATGACCATCTGTAAGAGAAAACTGCACCAGATTAAATCTTCCAGTCAAAACCCTTTTGGCTACATAGTATATGTCTATGATCAATACCCTAAACAGAGCACATGCCAGGATGTGCCAGGGCCTGGAAATGGATGGAAGGGGAGATTGGACATTGATTGGTGCACCCCCTTTGCCCTAGGAACCAATTCATTTTGAGAGGAAAGCTTCAAAAGAGGTCAGCTGAGAGGCATCCCCCTCACCAGTACAGAACCCAGCTCACTCTTTATTTATCTTCTAAATGATTCATCCAGATTGCCATGTCCTAGGAGAAGAATGAATGACTGGGAAGATTATACGTTTCAGCCTCGCTTTTAATTTGCCTGCTACACGGAGGGGAAGAGGGAGGGGCACATTGGGGGGTGGTGGCTGCCATTACTTTCCATTCATGGGGGAGAAAATTGAAGCATGCAAGTGTCTGATGTGGGGTTTAATGTGTGGACTGAGAGGTCCATCTGTGTTCTGGCAACACAGATGGTCTGCACCGATCGGATGTTTTGAGTCCCTCTGCTGGTCGGCTTGTCTGGTCCTGTTTGGGCTCGTGTCCCAGTACAGTTGGCAAACGGCATCCAAACACAGAAGAACATGGAATTAAGTGTCTTAGAGGCTCAAACAAGGACACATTTTACAGCAGTCTGTTGTTGCTCTTACACTCTTGGTAAAGCCATTCATTAAACAGAATGTTGGGTTTGAACTTGCTGCAACTTTCTGCCAGCTTTGAAACCAAGCTGGTTGTTAAAGTATGGTCAGTCAAGAACCAAGGTCTTGGGGTGCTGTAGGCAGGATGTTATTATTAGAATCTGCCCATAAAAGGTGCCCACTGTTTCACAATCCGATGCTGAAGGCCAAAAAAGTGCTCTGGGCTGTTTCTATTAATAAAATCCTACCTACAGCACCCTAACACCTTGGTTCTCAACTGAAATCAAGAATGAGTCTGGGTTGTGATGGTAGCAGGTAGAAAGGCCCAAATTTCCCTATCCTCGGTAGCCTCCACTCGCTCCATCAGTGGGATCTCAAGGCGTTCCCCGGCCAGACTGGAGATATATTCCTATGGGCAGTGAATTCATTGAATGATCGTTCATGAATTCGTTCGTTTTTTGTGTGAACGTGAACTGAACTCGTTCGTATTTTGCCTGACGAACGTAAAGTGAGTGTGTTCGTCCTGGCGTGCGTGAACGGGTTTATGAATGCGTTCTTTCGCCATTCTAGCTCCAGATCTCCAAGGAGCATTTCCGGCGCTAAAGCCTAGCTAAAACATCCTTTTAACCATAGAGTTTATAAAAAGCAGAACCCGCAAATGTGGCCAAACATAGGCAGTAGCATATATAGTAGTATATATATATGGTAGTATATATATGAGAAAAAAGAGCTATGACCTAGTTCATTTTTGGAACAGTGAACTTAGTTCAAAATTTTTTAAATTATGAACTAAGAAATGAACTACAAAGAACGGTTCGAAGGATCTTTCATGGCGGTTAAAACGAAGAGTCGGAGTACCCGGCCCGGAGGGTTACCGGGGTCCCACCCTGGAGCCAGGCCTGGGGTTGGGGCCCGTGAGCGAGCGCCTGGTGGCCGGGCTTTCGCCCATGGGGCCTGGCCGGGCCCAGCCCGAACCGGATACATGGGCTCGTCCAACTGTGGACCCACCACCTGCAGGAGGAACATGAAGGGTCCGGTGCAATGCGAATCGGGTGGCAGACCAAGGCGGGAGCCTTGGCGGTCCAATCCCCGGACAAGAAAACTAGATTTTGGGACATGGAACGTCACCTCGCTGGCGGGGAAGGAGCCGGAGATTGTGGCAGAGGTAGAGCGGTACCGGCTAGATATAGTCGGACTCACCTCGACACATTGCATTGGCTCTGGAACCCGAGACCTGGAGAGGGGTTGGACACTCTACTTTGCTGGAGTTGCTCTGGGTGAGAGGCGGAGGGCTGGGGTTGGCTTTTTGTTAGCCCCGAGACTCTCTCCCTGTGTGTTGGGGTTTACCCCGGGGGACAAGAGGGTAGCTTCCTTGCGCCTTCGGGTCGGGGAACGGGTCCTGACTGTTGTTTGTGCTTATGGGCCAAATATCAGTTCAGAGTACCCACCCTTTTTGGAGTCCCTGGGACGAGTGCTAGATAGTGCTCCATCAGGGGACTCCATTGTCCTGCTGGGGGACTTCAATGCTCACGTGGGCAATGACAGCTTGACCTGGAGGGGTGTGATTGGGAGGAACGGCCCACCTAATCTGAACTCGAGCGGTGTTTTGTTATTGGACTTCTGTGCAAGCCGCAGTTTGGCCATAACGAACACCATGTTCGAACATAAGGATGCCCACCGGTACACTTGGTACCAGGGCAGCCTAGGTCACAGGTCGATGATAGATTTTGTAGTCGTATCATCTGACCTGCGGCCGTATGTTTTGGACACCCGAGTGAAGAGAGGGGCGGAGCTGTCAACTGATCACCACCTGGTGGTGAGTTGGATCAGATGGCAAGGGAACATGCCGCGTAGACCTGGCAGACCCAAACGCATAGTGAGGGTCTGCTGGGAACGCCTGGCAGAAGAACCTGTCAAGACGGTCTTCAACTCCCACCTCCGGCAGAGCTTTGACCACGTCCCGAGAGCAGTGGGGGACATTGAGTCCGAGTGGGCCTTGTTCCACTCTGCGATTGTTGAGGCGGCTGTTGCTAGCTGTGGTCGTAAGGTGGCCGGTGCCAGTCGTGGTGGCAACCCCCGTACCCGCTGGTGGACACCAGAGGTTCAGGGAGCTGTCAGGCTGAAGAAGGAGGCCTACAGGGCGTGGCTGGTCTGTGGGTCTCCGGAGGCAGCAGACAGGTACCGGGTAGCCAAGCGGGGTGCAGCAGTGGCAGTTGCCGAGGCAAAATCTCGGGCGTGGGAGGAGTTTGGTGAGGCCATGGAGAAAGACTATCGATCGGCTCCAAAGAGGTTCTGGCAAACTGTCCGGCGCCTCAGGAGAGGAAGGCAGCAACTCGCTCACACTGTTTACAGTGGGGATGGGGAGCTGCTGACGTCAACTGAGGCTATAGTCGGACGGTGGAAGGAATACTTTGAGGAGCTCCTCAATCCCACCAATGCGCATTCCGAGGAGGAACCAGAGCTGGGAGGCCTGGGGATGGACTGTCCGATCTCGGGGGCAGAAGTTGCTGAGGTAGTCAAACAACTACAAAGCGGCGGAGCCCCGGGGGCGGATGAGGTTCGTCCTGGGTATCTCAAGGCTATGGATGTTGTAGGGCTGTCATGGTTGACACGTCTCTACAACATTGCGTGGTCATCGGGGGCAGTTCCTAGGGAGTGGCAGACTGGGGTGGTGGTCCCCATCTTTAAGAAGGGTGACCTGAGGGTGTGTTCCAACTATAGGGGGATCACACTCCTCAGCCTCCCTGGAAAGGTCTACGCCAAGGTACTGGAGAGGAGGGTCCGATCGATAGTTGAATCTCAGATAGAGGAGGAGCAATGTGGTTTTCGTCCTGGCCGTGGAACTGTGGACCAGCTCTATACCCTTGCAAGGGTGATGGAGGGGGCATGGGAGTTTGCCCAACCAATCCACATGTGCTTTGTGGATTTGGAGAAGGCTTATGACCGTGTCCCCAGGGGCACCCTGTGGGGGACGCTCCAGGAGTATGGGGTGGGTGGCTTTCTGTTAAGGGCCATTCAGTCCCTTTACCAGAGGAGCGTGAGTTTGGTCCGCATAGCCGGTAGTAAGTCGGACCTGTTCCCAGTGAGGGTTGGACTCCGCCAGGGCTGCCCTTTGTCACCGGTTCTGTTCATCACTTTTATGGACAGAATTTCTAGACGCAGCCGTGGTGTGGAGTGTGTCGAGTTTGGTGGCAGGAGAATCTCGTGTCTGCTTTTTGCGGATGATGTGGTCCTCCTAGCTTCATCCAGCTCTGACCTTCAGCTCTTGCTGGGTAGGTTCGCGGCCGAATGTGAAGCGGCTGGGATGAGGATCAGCACCTCCAAATCTGAGACCATGGTTCTCGACCGGAAAAGGGTGGCTTGCCACCTCCGGGTCGGGGGAGAGGTCCTACCTCAAGTGGAGGAGTTTAAGTATCTCGGGGTCTTGTTCACGAGTGAGGGTAGGAGGGATCGGGAGATCGACAGGCGGATTGGTTCGGCGTCTGCAGTGATGCGGACGCTGAGCCAATCTGTCGTGGGGAAGAGGGAGCTGAGCCAGAAAGCCAGGCTCTCGATTTACCGGTCGATCTACGTCCCAATCCTCACCTATGGTCATGAGCTTTGGGTAATGACCGAAAGAACGAGATCACGGATACAAGCGGCCGAAATGAGTTTCCTCCGTAGGGTGGCCGGGCTCAGCCTTAGAGATAGGGTGAGGAGCTCGGACATTCGGGAGGGACTCGGAGTAGAACCGCTGCTCCTCCGGATCGAAAGGAGCCAGTTGAGGTGGTTTGGGCATCTGGTCAGGATGCCTCCTGGACGCCTCCCCGGGGAGTTGTTTCGGGCATGTCCTGCCGGCAGAAGGCCCCCGGGTCGACCCAGGACACGTTGGAGAGGTTACATCTCCACTCTGGTCCGGGAACGCCTTGGGGTCCTGCCGGAGGAGCTGGTGGACAAGGCCGGGGAGAGGACGGCCTGGAGCTCCCTAATTGGGATGCTGCCCCCGCGACCCGGACCCGGATAAGCGGATGAAGACGAAGACGAAGAAATGAACTAGTTTGTTTTAAAATGTATGAACTGAACTTTGAACTAGTTCGTTTTTTAAACAAACTTTCCTAACACTGCCTATGGGTGTGTAATGGGTTTACCCAGGGTTCTCCTGCTCACAGGACATGACTGAAATTCTGACCAAATCAATGAACCACCTCGGTTGGCTCCTTTCAGTAAGAAGGAGCAGAGGCTCTACTCCAGTTCTCTCCCTGGTGCCGAAGGTCCTCACCCTATCTCCATGGCCGAGCTCAGCCACCCCACGTAAAAAATTCATTTTGGCTGCTTGTATGTATGATCTTGCTCTTTTGGCCATCATCCAAAGCTCATGACCATTGGTTCTTCTTCATCCACTTATCCAGGGTCGGGTTGTGGGGGCAGCACGACTTGGGCCAACTCCTCCGGGGAAATCCCAAGCCAATTGAGAAACACAGTCCCCACAGCTTGTCCTGGGTGTTCCTTTGGGTCTCCTCACGTTCGGATGTGCCCAGAAAACCTCACCAGGGAGGCGTCCAGGAGGCATCCTAACCAGATGCCTGAGCCACCTCAACTAGCTCCTCTCGATGTGAAGGAGCAGCAGATCTACTCCGAGCCCCTCCTGGATGACTGAGCTTCTCACCCCACCTCTAAGGGAGGGGATCTAAATTAATTTTGGTTGTTTGTATCCTCAATCTCATTCTTTCAGTCACTACCCAAAGCTCGTGACCATAGGAGTGGGTAGGATTGTAGATTGACCAGTTATTCAAGAGCTTTACCTTCCAGCTCAGCTTTCTCTTCATCATGACAGACCGACACAACGCTCACATCACCAAGCTGTCTATCAATCTCATGCTCCAACTTTCCCTCACTAATGAACAAGATCCCGAGATACTAAAGGTTGGTTTATGCTTGACGCATCAGCGAGGTCCGCACGGCTTTGCGTGGAAAACTTGCGTCATTTTAACAACCACGCCCCTCCACCACGCCTCCGCACCGCCCAAAATTTCCGCAATGCGCACCTAGGAAATTTTCTAACCACGCGGACGGTCGGATGCGGAAAAACATGGTGGACCGGCAAGAACTAGTTTGGCAGAGGATCGTAAATACAGACATTTGTATGATTCAGCTCTCAGAGATCACTGTGATCAACATGTTGTTAATAATTCTTGGACAGAAATAGCTCGCACTGTCGGAAAAGATGAGGACGCTGTTAAAAATGCTGGAATGCCATGTTGTAAACAGTAATTTCTACTTCTACTATGGTGTAGTGTTGGATGCATGCTGTAGAGCTCAATGCTGCCCCCTACAGTTTGGGAGAATATTGGCTTACCGCAGAGACAAGCCGCATGAACCACGCTGCAAGTTGTGAAGCGCGTTCCATCCACGAGCCGCATCACCAAGCGGAAAGTGAATGCGTCAAGCATAAACCAAGCTTTAAACTCCTCCAGGACCATAGGTAGGGATAGGAATAAGTGACCAGTAAATTTTCAGATTTATTATAGATTTTGAAGTGTCTGGTTTTAATTAAACATTTGTCACCATGGAAATAAATTGCAGTTTTGGTTTGAGCTTTCCAAAATTGAGCAACATTTAGTCTTAGATTGTTTCTTTTGGGGTGTTGAAGTTGTATCAACTTGTCAAACTTGACCGATGCTCTATCCTATCAGCACCTAGAAATTAGGCTTAAAGGACAGAAAGACGGGCCCCTCTGATGTTACACTAAGCAAACACTTAAATCACCTTCTGACCTAAAACTGTGTCAAACCAGAAAAAAGTGAAAACAAACTGCTAAAAGTCTGTTTGACACTTTAAATAAGAGATTTGCTTGGACTTGCCTGAGAAGCTTTAAATCTTGTTTAGTCGTCGATGCTTGGCAGGGAATTTATCACAGGGTTAAAAAGAAGTGAGGGGTTAGGGGTCTGGTAGGAAAAACAAAACATCAAAAGTACGTCTACAATGTTGTCATCCTGCTCAGTAGGGGAGTCCCTGCAATCCAGACAGTAGGAAGCTTTAATGCACATCCTGGAACAAAAATGAACCAAGCTTCCTGTTAAGGGACCCTCAGCTCTATCCAGCAGCGACACGCTGGTAAACTCTCTCAGGATGTGCTCAAGTTTTTTTCTAAAAAGGCCAAAAAAGGGCAGAATATTTTTTCCAACCATTATCAAAATACACCACTTGTGCCACCGTCTCAGTTTGGTTCTGGTATGCAAAAGCATCATGTGATGGCAGCCCACCAAAACAACTGAACACATGCATTTCATCAGCAGACAGCTTGAGAAACAACAGTGGGTTTGTGCATGTGAATGTTTTCCGTTGTGCTTCCTCTCACTGAGATCTATTGTATTCATCTGTTTGATGGAATAAACCAGCAGGAATGTGTTGGTTCCACCAATTAGATCACAAATTAAGGATGCTTTAATCACAACACAAGATATTTCTTTCTGATGATGAAGTGTTGACATGGGTAGATTTACCTAACGTGAAAATCCCTCAACACTTGATATCAGCTGGCGAGTGCATGGTTTAACATTTTGGGGACTGGTGGTTAATTAGCTAATGTTATAGTTTCAATTGTTTTACATTTTGAGGAAGTTATTTTGAATGAAACCATCAAAAATTCTGATTTTACAGATACAATTCAAAGGGTACTAAGATTCCTTTGTTGTAATTCACTTTGGATAAAAGCGTGTACCAAATACATAAATATAAGTTACGTACTTATCTGACAGGTTAAATGGAGCTTTCTTTGTGAATGACCTTAAAGGTGTGGAACACACTTAATCAATGCATTTGCAATGGTCTCTAGTAGGAATGAATGCCTTGCAAGTCATACTCAGGAAGGGGGGGAACATCAGATGCACGTGTTTCAGGAACTAGCAGAATGCCGCAACAAATGTGAGCTTAACATCGCAGAATTTTGAGTTTTATTTACCAATATTTGAACATCTTGCCTCGGATTGGGTAACGGCAACACCACTGACTCTGTCTGTTCTCAAACATTGATGTTGTATTGCCACAAACAACACGACCTTAGAGGAGTTCTGCTATGTGGTGGAGTTGCTAATGCTAACAGGTAACTTCTACTTACTGAGACGTGCTTTGTTGTTTCCTGGACGCTGAACCAACAACAGCCTCCCCCGCAGCGAGTCAAGATCAGTGAGTCCACAAATGTTAAGTGACAGTGCGACGTAGAGCTGTCAGGATTTTCTAATTCCAGAGTTTCACTTTCACCGTCTATTTTCTACCAGGCGCTAATGCAGGAGATAGGTGTAGGAGACTATTTTCATGTTCAGGATGCATGAAACACTTAGAATGACTGAGTATAAACAGAAATAATCATTAAGAAATGTATTCTGTGTTCCACTCATTTAACATTAATTATTTTACTTTCAATAAAGATTTTACCTAACGAGCTTGGTGACATTTTCTGTTTTTTGTAGTTTTATTAACCAATTTGCAGTCATTAAATGCATGCTAGCTACAACAAAGATACTACTTTTCAATTTGTTAGATTACCAACTAAAGCTAGCCAAGTAAATAAGCTTTTGTGTGTGTGTGTGTATTGAAATATAAGTTCAGACTGATAACATTATTGACATTCTTTGAGTATTTATGAGAAATTCAAACGTATATTAATTACAATATAATTTACTGATTTTTTTTAAATGGTTGAAATTGGTACAAAGTAATAAATATATGTGGAGGGTTAGGGGCTTTGCATACGGGCGGCGACAAACGACCGAGATCAGCGAAATTTGTCGCTGTCGCTTTTATTACCTGACACACGGGAGGCGGCCCGCGGCCAGCGGCAAAGCCGTCTACGCATTCTGTTCCACGGCGAAATCGAATCTTCCGTTGTTTTGTTTGGCTGTGTCAGGTTGGAGGGAATTAAGGTTATTTAAGCGGTTCAGAGTTAAAAAAGCGGTAGATATGATGTTTCACAAGGTACTGCTAGAGTTATGTGAAATCTTACTTCTGATTTTACTATAAAACATAATAATAATCAACTTCTCCTTCATGTTTGTTCGGAGATGTACGGAGCATCCTGTCCGCTCATTGGTCAGTGAATGAAACCTCCGTTGATTGGTCCTCGACCGAGTGACAGCGATGAAAAGTCGAAAATATTTCAACTTTCTGGGATCGTGTCGCTGGGTCGCCTGTGCACGACACGTGCACAAGCGCAAAATTTCACACGCACGTTTTTCACATTTCGCTTGGTAGGAGGGAGACCCGAGATTATCGCTTTGTTGCGCATGTCTTGTTGAAAATAAATGGAGGAGAGGCGAGTCACCTCCCATGTGCAGAGCCCCCTTAGGGGCAAGCTGACAGGAAAATATTGTTTGTTTAATTTAAATATGTGCAGTAAAGATTTCCTTTCACTCGAAATGTTAAAAAAAAAATTTTAAAGTCAAC
Source organism: Nothobranchius furzeri (assembly GCF_043380555.1). Classification (NCBI taxonomy): domain Eukaryota; kingdom Metazoa; phylum Chordata; class Actinopteri; order Cyprinodontiformes; family Nothobranchiidae; genus Nothobranchius; species Nothobranchius furzeri. Next base: position 61,385,740 of record NC_091742.1, read on the forward strand.
CACGAGTTAAATGTTGAAATGTTGTGTACTTGCTGTTTTACAGCTCTTCCTCATCATAACAGATTAAAACTGCATTAATAAATGTATCCCATCATGCCGTGCACCCCCTTTGGTCATTTTTACGATGCAGAAGCTGACATGTTTCCTAAAATGTCTGCAGACAAACAAGCAGGAATCGACACTTACTCAGCGCCAGCCGCTTCCCCTCCACTCAACAGGTCTGCAGCTCCCAGACACTCACAAGTATTTTGGTTGGGAGGACAATGTGATGATGTGGACCCTCCTTTGATGGCATGCTGTTGTAAACTCCCATGGAAGTGTTGCAGGGGGTGGTGGAGGGAGGGGGGGGCCAGCCACACACAAACACTTTAACCCACTATCTGAGCTGCCAGAGCTGGAAGTTTGCAGCAACACCCAGTAAAAACTTGTAAATAGAAGGCAGAGGAGGTGGTTAGGGAGGCGTGGTGGGGCGGGAGGAGGAGGAGAGCGAGAAGTTCCACATTACATCACCGGCAGCTGCTGACAGGCCTGTGTTTATTAACCGACTACCAGGGCCTGAGGAGTCGCACCACATGGCTCTTGCTCACGCAACCCTTAAAAAACACTGACAATGCTCAGTTGGGTTTAAAAACAACCAGCTGACAGACATACAACAGGTCCAAAATGTGTGCAGACATGTGATGCCCCTTCTGGTGAACACAAAATTCTAACATAGATCTTAGATCAACTGCCATCAAAGATACATTTGCCTGTACCTGCTGTGCGTGTGAGAGCTGCAGAGTGTGTGTTACTGTTTTAGAGATATCTGACGCTCCCACTGCTGCATGCCTTAAGTGTCTTGGTTTGGCAGAATCCCTGGCCTCTTAGCTCAGCCTGCATTAACCCCCTCCCCAAACACACACTCACTTTCTCTGCTGTCTGTTTCCTTTCTTCCCTACACATTTAAACAGAGGCACATGACTCGCAGCTTTACTGCCAAAGCAGATTTCTTTATGCCGGCCAGGAGCCACAAGCAGGCTGCTTTTCATTGCCCTCTCTACAGGGATCTCCTCAACTGCATTCCTTACTGCCACCCATCCAAGCCAACCACACTTGGGATGTATTGTTCAGTCAGTTTATCTTGTTTGCCCTTAAACTTTACAGGGATGAATGAGCTCAAAGGGAAACGTTGTTCATTTAAAAGTGGGTTATTTTTGAGTAAAAGGCTTGGACGTTTAGTGTACAGTATAATAAAAAGAAAAATGTGAGTTAAATGCAAGAGACTTAAGTGTTGAAGAAAGGATATGTCACTTGCAGAAAATGGATTTGAATTATTGTTTAAAACAGATAACACATGCGAACTCAAGCACAGTGGTGGAGGTGTAATAATATGGGTTAAGTTGCACCTAAAAAACTCAGAGGCATGCAAAACTTTAGAAAACTGCTCAGGTGGTGGTCCCGGAGGACGCATCGCATCTGGCTCCGGCGGTGGTCCCGGAGGACGCATCGCATCCTGCTCCAGCTTGGTCCCGGAGGATGCATCATATCTGGTCCAGCCCTTCCACGAGGCTCCGTTCCAGCCCCTCCAAGGGTCGACGCCTCCAGTCCAAGAGTCGACGCCTCCAGTCCAAGGGTCGACGCCTCCAGTCCAAGGGTCGACGCCTCCAGTCCAAGGGTCGACACCCCCAGTCCAGAAGTTGACGCCCCCAGGCCAGAAGTTGACGCCCCCAGGCCAGAAGTCGACGTCCCCAGGCCAGAAGTCGACGCCTCCAGGCCAGAAGTCGACGCCTCCTGTCTCGAAGTCGACGCCTCCTGTCTCGAAGTCGACAGAAGTAGGCGTCTCCAACTCTGAAGTAGACGTGTCCAGCTCCAGCTCTGAAGTAGACATCTCCCCGTCTCAAGTCTCGACGTCTCCACAAGTGTTCCAGTTCCCACATGTGTTCCAGTTCCCACAAGTGTTCCAGTCTCAAGTGTTCCAGTTCCCACAAGTGTTCCAGTCTCCCAAGTCTCAAGTGTTCCAGTCTCCCAAGTCTCAAGTGTTCCAGTCTCCCAAGTCTCAAGTGTTCCAGTCACAAGTGTTCCAGTCCCCTATGTTTCAGTCTCAAGAGTCCCAAGTGTCCCAGTCCCCTGTGTTTCAGTCTCAAGAGTCCCAAGTGTTCCTGTCTCGTCTCCCCACAAGTGTCTACGTCCCAAGTGTTCCTGTCTCAAGTCTCCCCACAAGTGTCTACGTCCCATGTGTTCCAGTCTCAAGTCTCCCCACAAGTGTCTACGTCCCAAGTGTTCCAGTCCCCACAAGTGTTCCAGTCTCAAGTCTCCCCACAAGTGTCTACGTCCCAAGTGTTCCAGTCCCAACAAGTGTTCCAGTCTCAAGTCTCCCCACAAGTGTCTATGTCCCAAGTGTTCCAGTCCCCACAAGTGTTCCAGTCCCCTCAAGTGTTCCAGTTCCCACAAGTGTTCCAATCTCGTGTCCCAGTCTCCAGAGTTCCAGTCTCAGTCCCTGTCTCCAGGGACCCTTCCTCGTCTGCTGAAGACCCTTCCTCGTCCTCCTCCTCCAAAGCCCCTGATCCCCAGGGTTTCCTGTTCCCGCCTCCTGGTTCCCCGTCGCCGGCCCCCGAGACTTCCCTGGTCCCGCTTCCTGGTTCCCCGTCGCCGGCCCCCGAGACTTCCCTGGTCCTGCCTGCTGGTCCCCAGTCGCCGGCTCCCAAGACTTCCCTGGTCCCGCCTCCTGGTCCCCCGTCGCCGGCCCCCGAGACTTCCCTGGTCCCACCTCCTGGTCCCCCGTCGCCGGCCCCCGAGACTTGCCGGGTCTCGCCTCCTGGTTCCCCGTCGCCGGCCCCCAAGACTTCTCTGGTCCCGCCTCCTGGTCCCCCGTTGCCGGCCCCCAAGACTTGCCTGGTCCCGCCTCCTGGTTCCCCATCACCGGCCCCCCAGAGTCCCCTGGTCCCTGGTCCCTCCTCGCCCGCCCTTGTGAGTTGTTTTTGTTTGGTCCCTCCTCTCCCGCCCTGTGGTCTCTTGTGTCCCGTTTTGTCTTTGTCTTTTGTTTGTGGTTTTGTCTTGTTCTGGTTTTGTGTGTCTGGTATCCGCCCTTGTTGGAGGGGTGGGGGGGATACTGTCATGTTCTGTTTCCCTTTGTTCTCCAGCCACTCCAGTTCCCACTCCAGGTTCTCCTTTTGTGTTTCATAGCGCCCTCATGTGTCCTTTGTCTGCATCTCATTTATGTGTCTCCTGTGTTCCTTTAGTCTTCTCCAGTCACCCCTCTGCAGTGTTTATAGTTTCAGCTTTTCATTTTTATTGGTCTCTTTAATATGTTTTGTCCCACCTGTTTTTGTACTTCTCCTTCCCTTTAGAATTTTAGTTATATGGTTGCTTTTCTGTTTTTAGGTTCACTCTTAGGTCATGTTGGTTTCTTCCCTGATTAGTCATTGCTTTCACCTGGTCCTCCCCCCACACTCCACACACCTGCAGCTCATCTGCCTCCCATTATGCCCCAGTGTTTTTAAGCCCTGTCTTGTCTCTGTGTCTTGTCGGTCCATTGTTGCTGTTTGTAGTAATTCTGTCAGTCTCTCGTTCCTAGTCTCTAGTGTTTCTCGTGTCTCAGTTGGATCTCTAGTTTATTTTGGATTTTGGACTTTTTTGGACTTTGGCTCCCTGCCCCTGGATTTATTCTTCGTTTCATCCTTCAAAATTAAACGATTTTACTTTACATCATATCCTGCCTCGTGTCATCCTGGGTTTTCTGCACTTTGGGTTCTAACATCCCTCCAAAATGTGACAAGGTTTGTTTTCAGTGTCTTGTGAGGCTAAACACAGCTCTGTTAAAGTGCTTTGTGTTGTACCAGTACTTTCATTATACAATGAGGTAAATGTGTGTGAATACAGAAAATATTTGAAACCCAAGCCAGGAGAGAAATATTTGTTTAAAAATATTCTTTAATTCAGAAAAAAAAATCCCAGTTAGCTCTAACAGTTACGCTCATAAGTGCGTTTTCTCCCATCAGAAGCCAACGGCCGGTATAACAGTAATTACTTATGACTTATTTTATAACTTGTACACTTCAAAATGGCTAAAAATACATTGAAAGTGCAACATACTTTAACAAAAGCATCATCTGCTCACTCGGCCCACATCAACATTCCTTGGGTTCACAATTCCAATAATTTGGTGTGTAATTCCATTCTGGTTTTGCATTCTTCGCCTGTAAGATCACAGCGCCGCAACATCGTCCACCCACAGAGGCAGAATGAGACCGAGGAGAACAATCGTAGGTCATCTTTTCATCACAAGCATTCAATTATACGTAAATGTCAGGAGCTAACGGGATAAAAAGCAGCGGGGTATTAAGATTGTTTGAATCAAATGTTATAAAGAAGAAGAAGGATAATAACAAGATTAGGTTTTCCTGCATTTTAAAAGAAAATGAAATATTTAATTGTGTAATTGGAGGATCTGGATTTATTCTAATAATCTAATAGAGGAAAGAGCAAATGTCTTGAATCAAAAATGACCTTTTATCTGCACAATTAATGATGTTGATGGATCACACATGTCAAAGAATAAATCAACTACACAGACAGTTTCTGCTCTTAGTTTTTGTGACACTGTAAATGTCTCCAGGCTTCAGTCTGAGAGTTTTACTGCTCGGTAATAAAACCCAAATTTCTGGCACAGTTTGCTACTTCTTTTAATACCATGAGCATCGTTGTGCACGTCAACACTGTGCGTACGTGTGTGCATGATTGTTTTCCTCTTAGTAACACATAACTTTAATCTCCTTTCTAAATTGCATCCCATCTTCCATTATCTCCCCCCTCCACATGCAGTCATCTCAAACTGCGGGGAAAAAATATTTCCTACTCCAGGCTTTCATGTTTCTGAAGGCATGAACCTGCTCAGTTTAATACCTGTGCAAGTTTGAGACCCATTTTGGTTTGCACAAGCAACGATGCCCATATGTTTTTGTCCTGAACAGGCAGCTAACGGCTAATGAGCCTCGACGTGTGTCTTGACCCGAGGCACATCCGGATCCATTCCAGAGGTGCCTTTGCCTTCAGGTCATAGGTCAGATCCCTGCAGGGGCACTGAGGAAACGATTGGGGATTCCAAGTAGCAGAAAGCTATTTACACGGTCATAGCAAAAAAGAATAAGAACGACCTCTTCCTAATCTGCGGTTAACACATCAGGACATGACTATCCAAGATGGTAAACCAAAGTACCTACTAAACTGATTATTTAAATAAGCAGAAAATTTGGTTATGGACTGCCAGGGTCTGGTGAATTGGACCCAGAGATTCAGCAAACACACCATATCGGGAAAAAGATAAAAGTTTATTTACTGAAGGAAAAATAGGAAAGATTGGTGCAGGGGAACTGATAGCACTTGGATTAACTTTGTTTTATTGGACTTGGCTTGATATGATGTTGCTTAAATAACTTGACTTGACTTAACAATGCAGACTTGAGTAGACATGACTTTAGTTTGACTTACTTGACTTGGCTTGATTCGACTAGATAGGGTTAGGCAGGGAGCTTATCTCCTGGGGAGCACAATATCCAATAATCAAGTTCAAGTTGAACAAGGTTGGTTGATTAAGTGCAGAAGGGCATGAAAACATTCAAGAAACTAAAATCGTAACAAAACAGATTTTTTTCCAATCTATGTGGAGTCTGTAGTTCTACAAAAGATTATAAATGGAAAGGCACATGTAACGGACATCAGTCTTTACAGAAGTGGTCGTCCCAACAAGTTCACCATAAATAAAGACCCGGTGTTCATGGAAGTAAATAAAAGCAACAAAAAAAAAGTAGGACTCTGATTATACAGGCCTCAGTTAGTACAAGTAAATGGTAAATGGCCTGTATTTGATATAGCGCCTTCTAGAGTCTTGGAACCCCCCAAGATGCTTTACAACACAATCAGTCATTCACCCATTCACACACACATTCACACGCTAGTGGGGAGGAGCTACGACGTAGCCACAGCTGCTCTGGGGCGCACTGACAGAGGCGAGGCTGCCGAGCACTGGCGCCACCGGTCCGTCCAACCACCACCAGCAGGCAAGGGGGTTAAGTGTCTTGCCCAAGGACACAACGACAGCGACATACTGAGCGGGGCTCAAACCTGCAACCTTCCGATTACAGGGCGAGCACTTAACTCCTGTGCCACCGTCGCCCATAAGTGATTCATGAAAATGATCTTCTCAAAACGAAAAATGGCTGCAAAGTGCCAAGGACGGTGATGGAAGTGTGAAGATATGCGTTGTTTTGTGGCTAGGTTAACTAGCTAAGCATGGGCATTGGGGGTGCTAAAAGCAAGCTAAAATGAGACGTGTGCCAAACAGACAATGGCATTACATGTACTTACTACTTATGACAAAATTTTATGAATAATTACAAATGTGCCCTTTGCATATAGCTTCCTTGAAACGGACTGAGGTTCAGTCTCCCAGAAAAAGTGTTTTTCTAGCAAAGATAAGACTTTGAATTAACACATAAAACCATCTTTATAGGGTGAACATAAATTGAAATGTTTACCTTTCAGCCTTGCCTGCTTGCTCACTCAACCACATTTCCCTTTGGATCACTAAACAGCCATGTTTAAGATGAGAACAACCATAAAGGTGTCAACTCAGTGGCATGCTGCAATACTTACTGCTCCGTTGCTCCACCTGCCTACACCTTTACTTATCAGCAGGACATTCTGAATGAAAAACTGCCGAATGCCTCTAGGATGGAAGGAACAGATGGTCCCAGAAGTCTAGAAGTTCTGCAACAGTCTGGATAGACGGTTTTGTATTTACAAGTGTGATCAGATTTGAAAGTTGATGGAAATGTAAAAGCATGTTGATTTTTAGGCCTGAAATCGGCATAGATGGGGATGTGGCTGGTTCAGGCCGCCCTTGGGAACACTTACTCCAAGTATTCAGGTACCAATGTTATTTGCAGCTGCTGAGAGAAACCAGTAGCGTCTCTTCTTGCATCAGTGGACCTATAGGAAACATCTTTATGCACTTACAAGTGAACACCCCTAGAGAGGCACGAAAAGTACATACGGTAAAGATTTCAACTTCCACAAATCAGAACGAACAGTAGAATATGTGCTGATGTCAGCCACTTTGAGTCCACAGGAGATCAAGCAAAAGGGACTTAAATGAACAGGGATGTCAGGCAGGACTGAGAAAATGGAAGAGCCATTACTCCCCTCAGATTGTCTCAGTTCTTGTGACGAATGGCTTTCAGTCCATTTCTTGATTTGCTGGCTGATTCAAAGAATTGGTTGGTGTCTAGAAGTACTCAGAGGGTCGAACCATATCTCATGGCTGTCTCATGCAGTTTTCCTCCAATCTTCCTAAGGTAAGAGGATGGGGGGAGTGAGACAAATACCCACAAACAGGCCTTGTGTTTTCATGGTGTTTGTGTGCAATGCCACAACTGGGCTTCCAGCCAACTTCTCCTTTTTCACCCCATCCAAACTGCAAAGTCCCCATTGCCTTCACCTCTGCCCCGTTACTCCCCCTTTTCATCCTTCCCGTTTGTGTTTCTCCTCTAAAGCACAAAAGTAGCCATAGTTTGAATCTTCAGGAGTGAAAAATGATCAAGAAAAGGCAATGCAGATGGTTGCGTCTCACTGGACTACAACTGTTTTCGAGGAAGTTTCTGAAATGTTGCAAAACTCTTGCTAAGGTTTTTAATTTCCTAGCAGCAGTCAAATCGTCTGGCTCTGAGGCCAGTCAAATTTAGAAAATGTTCAAAAGGATTGCAATGCAAAAGTCGTTAACTGCCAGCCATTTCCTGATCAGAAAAGCCCTTCGCTGCCAGTGTTTTCAGCGTTTTCACTGTTTTTTTAAGAGTCACAGAACGTTGCGCGCCAGGATGACGTCGACGCCAAACTGCCAAAACAAAGATTAGACTAACCTCTTACATCAGGAAGAATCCGCGTGTTTTGAGCATTATCAGTTCTTTCATAATCTGTTGTCGAATTGTGATCGGCAGAAGCTTTTCCGGTTCGCGCCTCACTTATTTTTACAGCAGCGGCCCAAAACAATCTTCTAACACATGGATTTTCGGATTCCTGATCACGTGACGTGTGACGTATGCGGATGAAGATCAGCTTTAGAGCTGAGATGTTTGTTCTCACAGTGCAGGGGCTCGTTCCGACGCCCACTCAGTAAAAAAATTCAAATGACGACTTAAGTCGTCAATGGCAGCGAATGGTTGGATTTAAAATGACGATTTTAGTCGTCAATGGCAGTGAATGAGTTGCTAGTTAGTTCCAGAATAATTATGCATGTAAGAAACCCATTTTAACTGACACTGTTGGTAGCACTAACCCATTTTACAAGACGCACCATGCCGTGAAATCAGTGTAATATTACTATAACAGCATGTCTTATTAACGGGCCATGCCAGCATGGCATTGCGCGAATTTTGTGGCATTCGTTTCGCCTCGCTTGGTAGTAATATTGCTGTAATTGTCTGTCTTATAAATGGTGATTGGCAAAAAAGAGGGAGATGTCATGACCACATGTGGAGTTACTGTCGAGCTCCAGCGCGCAACTATCTTGAAAATGAAATTAAACGTATGTTTTGCTTTTGCAAACATAATCAGCTGAAACGGCAGACTGAGGGCGCTGCGGTGCTCTAGGATCTTCTCTCTATTAGAGCTGGAGCTCAGATCACCAGAGACTGCACAGGGACTGTGGGGGACCAACACCTTTAGTGGCTTGTCAAAGAAACGTAATGATCACGACTTCAATCACAATAAAAAGCAAGTTACGTCCAAGATGAATGGGAGTCAGCAGCAGCGCAGGGACCAGCCCCGTACCCCCTTTATACCCATATCGCCTAATGTTTTATTAGAGGACACGATTACGCCACATTACCGCCATGCTCTGACCACTTATCAGGCTCCCTGATGCCGCCACAGCATTGTGGCAAATTGACTGCATTGTTTTGTAAAAACGACTACTGATACCTTGCAGCAGTAAGATTCCAGGTTCAAACTGCGGCTGCTACCGTTCTAGAAAGTGTTTGAGTTAGCAGCACGCATGTTAAGTAAGTCGCTTTGGATACAAGCGACTGCAACTAAACCCATCTCAGTTTAGTTTAAGGGTGTCAGAAAGTCCAACTATTGCAAGACAACTTGAGGAGGGGTTGGTGACTGAAGCAAAACATCAGACACCCTGCTGTCTGAGTAACTGCCACCCTTTCAGTGCCTCATACACACCAAGTGACTGCCATGAGTAAAATGCTGTAATAACTAGGAATGTCCTGGTCTGATCTCAGCCTGATCAGTACTATGATCCTCTGCCCACAATCTGTATTGTTGACCTACTATGCAATTATCCCCATTTTAAATTGCTCAGATCAGGGTTGAAACAGTGCTGATTGGGACATCCCCTGCGTGTACCTCTTCCTGTCAACTCCAACTGACAATTGTAATATGTTATAACATTTTTTTCTTTTGTTTGCATCTCGAACTGGCTGCCAAAAGAAATGGACAAGCACCTTTTGCAACTTTTCTAGCACTAACTAGAAAAGGGGTGGCACTTTTTATGTCTCTTCTTTGGTTTTGTATCCACCCTTGTATGCCATCAATGAGGGCATTGTGTGAGCTGGAAGACGAATATGCATGAGGTCCCATTTGGCTGTCACTGACATTTAAAAGAAAAAGAGAGAGTGGCGGTGACAGCTGACGAGATCAGTGGCCTGTAATTAGCTGAGGATGTCGGACAGACTCTCACCCACGCGTGTGAAAAACACAAACACACAAAGCTCGAGCATCTACATAGGAAGATGTAAAGAATAGATAACAAACTGCCATGTCTCGTTTGCCTGTAGGTTAAAGCGTGACTTATCCATGAACCCAACCGTGAGGTTTCACACTGACTCGAAGCATCTCTTGGTGCTACAAATCCAAAAAGGTGCGAACTGTGCATTCTGGCCTGGGGTGGCCCAGATATTTAAACATTTAAACCTTTTTATTGCTCAGGGGAGAGCCTTGGATGTACAATTGAGACATTTATCCGTGGAGACACAGGTGCGATAAGCCAACTGTGAATGAAAGCCCAGTCTCATTACTGCTCATAAACCACATCTGGCCTGAAACGTGGAATGTGCTGAGAAGTGTCCTCACATTGAGGAGTAGATCAACAGGAGCATTACTTCTGCCGCAGAACATCTGCTGGAGCACTTTAAAAATAAACATCAGTCAAATCTCCATCTGAACTAATACATCAGACAATTTAAAGGAACATCAACTGATTGAAATATGTTTGTGTACTGCTGGATGGCCTTAGAAGACTCATTTTGTTTCCCTGTTTTTGTTTTCTGACTAAAATATGCATTAGGCCAGGAATATGCTTGTGTTGACGCAGGCAGCAGGTTACGTCGTTGTTCACATACTTGCTGCTGAACTAAATGTAGAACTGGAGTATTCCACTAGAGGGCACAGTAGAAAACTCAGACCGGATGGAGTCCCGGTGTCGGTACAGGATCTGCTCGGGGGCAAGATCGGCTCGGGGTCCTTCGACTGCCAATGACGTCAAAGTACGGCAAACCCACTCGGACAAAATACACTAACATCTATACTGTTGGAAAGAATTTAGTAGTTTTATTATTAAAATAATGTTTCTTACGACGTAAGTTTGTGATTATAATGGTATTCGTAAAATAAAACACTTTATTGTATTCATAATGTTGAACTAATTTCTAATTTGAAGTTTGTATATTTAAACTTTGAGTGAAATAAATTATTGAATTGAATTGAATTGAACTCCTCTTTGAGCACATCCCTTGAAGGATCATAGGTATTAGCAACACCTGTGAAATTGTATTTGCAGGAAAGAAGTGTGTCCCGTTTATTGAAGTATTTTGTGTTTAGAGTTTTTGACGTCTTGTCCATGCGTAGTTCAGTTACACTCATAGCTGCTAGCCAAAACTCTGGAGTTAAAAGTTTTCTGGCTTTCCTAAAATACCTGTCTGTACTTATTTGATTGATGGTAGTTTTACTTTCTTTTAGACTCCAAATGTAATCATTTGGCACGTTTCTAATTCATAATTTGTAAGAATGTAATCCGTGATATTAGCATTAGCATTCCTATGGGTTTTTCCATGTATATTAGCATTGCGCTAACCACTTGCTGCCAAATTGCAGCCTTTGCGATTAGAAAATCCTTTTGTCACATCGCAATTTAATTGTACATGCAATTAATCGTTCAGCCCTAATATACATGCAGCTCTATGCTAAAAGCGTATTTTCAAAGAGGTAATGAAAGATTTCTTTGTAAAAGTTGTTCATCTTTCCAACAGAAAAATTTGCCTGGACCAACGAACCGTGATAAAATAAAAATAAGAGAGCAGTAACTGGTTAATTTCGAGATTGCATCAGAGAAAAAGACAGTAATGGGTAACAGTATCGTAGACACAGTAGTATGAAAGACCTCAAACCAGAGACGAAGTGACCATGGTGAGTGTCTCTCGCTTGATTTGTCAACTCTGCCTACTGGTTACTTGTTAATTGCAGCGTTCTAACACATCACACTATTTTGGGGGGGCACATGCAATGCTTCAAATCAGCACAAGTTATGCAACGCAGCCATTTTAATATGCCTACACATATGAAGAATGAAGTCTAAAATCATCTTATGTAGATAAATAATTATTGTGAATTCCTTTCTGCTGCTATCGGATGAAATTTTAGTTTAATGTCTGTTAAATTGATCAAGATTTAGTTATTTTTGTGTTTGTTGTCGCAGTCATTTTGAATCAGGTTGAATATCTAACAGTTAGCTGCCAACAATGGTTTATGATAAACAGTCCTGAATTTAAAACAAACCTTAGTAAATTACTAACGAGAGAGTCTTCACCCCTTTTTGCATGTTCCAAGGTCAGTTGGCTGTGGCGGCCATCTTGAATTGGGTTGACTCCAAACATTAATCAGCAGTTGATGTACGTGCAATGATTACTTTCTGGGTACAGTTGCTGGGTGTTTATTAAGATATTTTTCCAAGAAACCGATAAAATCTAGAAGCTTTTTATCAAAACCCTTATTCTTCCAAGAGAACGAAGCTGAATGGAATTTTTGTTTTAAAAGATAATTTCTACAGCTGCTCTTTGTTCAAACATGTTTCTCTTGTTTTAACGCTCCACTGCCAGGTTGTTTGACGTTTTTTAGGGCTATTTCTCATGTAGAAAGCATATTCTTTTGTAATTTTAGTATCGGTTAAACCACAAATTGTTGTTTTTCACATTTCATCACTTAAAACACATAAAGAAACACAGAGTCAGCTCTCGGGACATTGAAGAGGCGTGTTTCAACACTTTGGGAAACTAAATGTGAATTTTCTATCATCACATTTCACTTTTTCTGGTTGAGTTTTAACAATGCTGCACATTAAGGTTTTTCCACTCTGCTTCGATTTTTGGACCAGCTTAAAAGAAAACTCCATTAAAGGGTTAACAAGGCAGTGAAGTACATCTAAATCACCAGCGCTGTTATACTGCTGTCCAACAGGCCTCCTATTTCAGGACAGTGCATGTGTGTGTGCGATGGACAGGTTACCGTGGTGATTAAGCTCCTCTTTCAAACTCAACCAAAGGTGGACTCTCTCTTTGAAACGACGATCTGGTCTGGTGTCAAACCGCCAAAAGGGTCTCAGGGCTGCCTCAAAACCCACCCGATGACAGTTAGTGTTGGGAGATGAGAGGAATCACCATCATCACAGAAGGCACCAACCTGCAAGACCAAGTTCTCCCATGGGAACCTGGAGGACCTTGTTGTGACCCATTATGGGGCACTGCGCATCATCCTGCCTGAGCTTTCCAATAAACCCTTTGATGTCCTGGGATCCGGGCTCAACATTAGAAGTCTGTCTGCCTGCAGGGGAAGATAGAGTAGAAAGTCAGCCAACATGGAAGGATGGAGAGGGAGATAATAGATCTGGATGTTAGACCAGTAAATAAAGTATTGTCGGATAAGTGGACCAATCACGTCTCACATGCACAAATATTCACACAGCAGGTAATACTTTGGAAATGTAAAAATGTAAAAATGAGAGTTGTATTCACAAGACAATGCTCACATGGCAACAATCTTAACCTTCACAATTTCTGACTCACGCATGAGACAGCAGACTCTTGTAAACGATGCTGTTATTGACAGAAAAATATGAACATAAATAGTGAGAACCTGCACGCATTCAATTGATAGCTGTGATATTGCGTATTTAGTCCTGAAAAATACCAATATTGCAGCTGTCAATCATCTAAATCAGGTGTTGTATCAATGAACAGGGTTGCTGACCTCTGCACACAACTTGGGCAAAAATATTACCGATACCAATCGTCCAAAAGCACTGTTTTGTTGTCTAAATGAAGGGACAATAAACACATTGGCATTTGGAAGGGGCAATGGTGACAGAGGAACTAGGTGCCCACCTCGTAACTAGAGAGATGCAGGTTCAAACCCCGCTCAGTCTGTAGCTGTTGTGTCCTTGGGCAAGATTCTTCACCTGCCTTGACTGCTAGTGGTGGTCGGAGGGGACTGGGGGGCATCCACTGTCTGTGGCAGCTCAACCTGTCAGCTGCAATGTGGCTCTTTACCACCAGCATGAAAACGTATGCGTGTGTTGGTGAATGGCTGTTGTGTCCTTGGGGATCATAGGACTCTAGAAGGCACTATATAAATACAGACCATTTACTATTTGAAATACATTAAAGTGACTATGTGTCATTTTTGTCTTTAATCTCAGGAAGTATCCACCAAAGTATTGTTGAAAATGAATAAAACGATGCCCAGTTATTGAAAAAAAAATGGCGGCTTTGTAACATAACCATAAAAATTTGGCCTAAAATACATGGGAGCGGGTCCAAGTCTCTTGGTGACACCATATTAGATGCTATGTCTTCTTCTATGGGAGCCCATGAGGACAAAACACATTTACTGATTTTCAACAAACGGTTACAAAACTTTCACCATGAATAAACATTGTTGTTGGACACACTTACCTCTTTACTCGTTGCCAGTTATTAAAGGGAGTCTGATGTGCTTGTCATTTTGCTGAAGTTTGCACTCCCTGGGATTTTTTACCCTAATGGGCACCCGTTGGTGAGACACACACATTTGACCCTCGTCACACGCTCTCACGCCACACCTCCAATATCACGCTAAACCAGCGCCTGTGCTCCCCAAACGCGCATCACGCACAGTGCGTGGGGCTTACAAAAAAAAATAACATGATATTAATTATAGCATTAGCTACTGAACAACATGCATACAAACAACACTTAATAATTTAACTGGCGTTATTTCACACAGAATCCCATCTGTACAATCCAAGCCAATGTGCTTTTTTCCACTCTGGTTGTGAGCAAGCCCCCACAATGAGGGTCAAAAATTGAAGCAAACGTGGAAATGAAATAAATTGCAGTTACACCCTCATCCGCTGGGGGCTAGAGGTTGTATGAACTAGTCGACTAGTCGACTTCACTGCCCTGTAGTGACTTTTTATGCCTGTCATCGACTAGTCGCTGTCACGTGATAATGAGCGACAAGATGCAGTCCTCGGAAAAGACAGCAGGTGACGAGATCCTGCGCATCGGGAGGCAGAGGCGACGTGCTGTGCCAGAGCGTCGGTACTGACACCCACGGTAAAATGGACATTTAACCAAATTGTGACGTTTACCCTCTTGCAATTTAACCTTCCCCTCACCCCCATCCTAACCTTAACCAGCTTGAGCATGCAAAGCTCTGATCGTTGACGTGCTCCAGACATCTGCGTCCTGAGCACTGCCGCAGTAACATTATCAAATCAGGTGTCGCCACCTCAAAAACAAATTTAACATGCGATCGTTCATGTCGGCTCATTTCCTTTTATGTTTTCTGTCTTTTATTTGTGCCTGATGTGTTTCGCTGCTGTGGAGCGGAGCGCATCATCTGTTTTGTCCTCCGGTGACACACCTAACTGATGCGGCCGGCGCGCACTCCGCTGTTTTTGCGGTCGGTAGATCTTTTAGAACTGCTGTTCAAAGGTAACTCATGAGGTGAATATATATGAACCCAGGTAGCAGTTTTTCTTTAGGATTGAGAGGAGATGCAGGAAGATAATAAACAGAAAGGGCAGAAAAATAGTCAAATAAAAACAAGTTAGTTTTTGTACCTGGTGGTTGCAACAAACAGACACCATTGAAGGTAATCAGAAGTGAGGAACAGAAAATGAAATAATTATTTTAATGTTTAGAGCAGCAGAAACTCTGAGAGGCTGCAGGCGCATCAGTGAGTTTGCAGCCGCTGCGCAGGGGGAGGGGGGAGAGGGCTGAAGCAGAAACTACCATTGTTAAAAGAAATGTGTTTTACTTTGAAAATGTGGGCGCAATTTTAATTGTCAAAAACTCCAGCGAACCAACCGACCGACCCCCACCCCCGCCGCTTCAGGTGTATGATGTCATCAACGACTAGTCAAAGTCGACTAGATTTTCACTACTTGACTGTCGACTTTAAAAAAAAATAAGTCATGCAGCCCCTACTGGGGGCTGGTGTCAGAAGCGAGCAAATCCTCATTGACTCCCATGTTAAAAATACCATTTTCACTGCAGAAATAAACATGTTTACTGCCTGGTTCCAAAACATGTTTTAGGTTTAATGGATCTAGTTTACACTCATGACAACTCTGAGGGGGTGACTTTTTTTCTCACTCTTCTGTTTAAGTGTATTAAAAGCCTAAAATTCTGAATAATTAATGAGCATCAGACCCACGTGACCGCAGAGCTAGCTCCGGGGAAAGGCCTCAGTCTGAGCCTCGGTCTGGCCTGGAAACTGTTCCGTCAGTTTCAGTCTCTCAACTTAGACCATTAGTTGTGCCGTTTGTGTATTCTTTTTTGGATATTTTTTGTGCAATTGTTGGACAAAATGACTTGCTGTGGCATTAATTGCACTAATAGAGCGTCCAAGGAGTCTCCACTTCATTTTTTTTGGTAAGTAAAAATATATTTATATATTTTAGGTCACTGCCGAGCTGAGCTTAGATTTTAACATGTGCTGTTTAACCATGAAATTTAAATGTAATAGGGTAAAACCCAGTGCATTTAACATAATGCTGCACTTTAGTAAATGGGTTGAAATATAACATGTTGGTGGAGCTGGGTTCCGACTATCGGCTTGTGGAGCTCTCGGGAGACCGATGTTTTCCACCTGTTCTCCCCTCCCCGTAGCTCGGCGCATCTTTGTCTGATCGCGGCTTCTGTCTGCTGCGTGGGCTGCCGGCTTGTGGAGCTCTGGGATGGAAACCTTTCCACCCGGTTCTCCCCAGCGGCAGCTCTGCGCATCTCAGATCGCAGTGGCGCTTGTCTGCTGTGCGGCTGCCGGCTTGTGGAGCTCTCGGAGACCTCTGTGTTCCACCCGGTTTTACCCAGCGGTCAGCCCGGCGTATCTCTGACTCAGAAGCTCTGGTGTTGTGCACAGTTAACTCCGGTTGTAGCTAGGTTGCTACCTCCGTTAGCTTAGCTCTCACCTCCGCGTTAGCTTTGTGTTTGCTTCAGGTTAGCTTGTAGCTAGTTCGACCGGGTGTCATCAGTTGATCCCAGCCTTACAGCCCCACCCTCAGCTCCACCTCTCTTCCCTTTTGTGGAATTGTCTGGGCTTGATGGAACCCGTGACACGGTCAAAATGGCGGTGGTGGCCACCTCCCATTTTTCTTCAAAAATGTGTTATTGGAGCCCATTGTCCATATATGTATGTCGATGGTTGCGAGATGGGCGGAGCGGTGAGCTCCACCTGCTGTTGATGGGACGGGCATGTCCGGTTCTCCCAGAACCGTGAGCTGCAGTTGCGCGCGCCGCCAAAATGACATGCTTTATTTAGAAATGCAGCCGCATGGCCAGCCGGTGTTGACAGATCTTCAGTCCCGAATGTTTCTCTTTTGTTTTCACTCATCAGCCACAGATCCTCGCTCACAGTAAGCTGGGCTTCCTACCGTGGTGACTCACTCACATGTTCCCTCTCCTACATTAGTTGGTGACACGGTGAATTAAAACATTAGGAATCCTAATGTTTTAATTCACCACTTCACCCGTGTGTTTTTCCTGTTTGTGAGACAAACTCCTCCTCTATAACCAGGTACAGAAGCATGGAAAGGTCAAAATTCCTCCAACGTTTTTTTCCCCTACCGGCTGATATGGATTAATATAACAGAATAGAGTAAACTTTATTAGTCCCACAGTGGGGACATCCACTCATTACAGCAGCACACACACTTAGAGACACAGATTACAGTAAAACTGATTCCAGCCATGTTTGCTTTGATAACTTCAATAACTTCATGCTGATGAACACATGAACATAATCCTCTGTTTAGTGGATGCAACTCAATGAAGCTAGCTTAACATGATAGATTTTTTTTTCTTGGCAGGAAATAATAACTGGTAATATTATGAATGACTTGATATTGCCCACCCCTAGATGGAATTTAAAAACATTTACATTAATTATAATTAAAAGTTCCTGTGTGACATTTGTGACATGAAGCTGCAACTCTCTACTGCTGATAGATAGATAGATAGATAGAGAGAGAGAGAGAGAGAGAGAGAGAGAGAGAGAGAGAGAGAGAGAGAGAGAGAGAGAGAGAGAGAGAGAGAGAGAGAGAGAGAGAGAGAGAATGTGAATTTTCCTCACGAAAATAAAATTTGTATTAAACAAAGGTCAGTTCCTACTGTAAAGTCAGAGGTACGGAAGAGGATTAGGGCCACTGAAAAGAAATAAATGAAAAGAAAAAGAATTTTGACTTTTTCCCAGAATTCCCTTTCAGAATTCCTAGATTAAAAATCAGAATTCTGAGAAAAAGTACCGCATTTTCCGGACTATAAATTGCACTTTTTTTCATAGTCTGGCTGGTCCTGCGACTTATATACCTAATTATGTATACCGTGCTGCTGCGGGCCGGCTCCGGACCAGGAATGACCCTAACCCTAACCAGGAATTTCCCAGACATGAAACCAACAACAGCCTTCCCTATTGTGAGTCAAGATGGGTGAGTCAATGGTTGGCCTTGTTCGAGTTGAGCAGCGCCTCGCCTGGAAAACAGACGAGAGCAGACGGACGCAGCAGGGGGAGTGGCTGAAAGTCGGCGTTGAAGTCGGACAGATTTCCCTACGTGTGTAGCTTGCGGGTGACGATGGATGAAGATATCGCGTTAGCGTTCACACTTGTTTAATTATTTATTGTAATTCTGGTGCCTGTCAGCAACCGAAACACATCCTCACGTGTTTGTGGATATCATATATTGTAAATGGAGACATGACTGTAATAATAAGTAAAGGTTAGCAGCTGTAGGCTTAGTGTGCTCATAGGAAACGTGACAAAAGAAAACAAAACACATTTCTCTTCATGATCTATATAGTTGTCATCATCAACGTTACATGATTTACAGAATATATGTGACCAACTAACATTTCATGTTCTATCACCGAATGTGTGGATCAGAATGTGAACCAATCAGATCTTAGATCAGGTGAGAGCCAGGCGTTTCCCGTCATGCCCTAGGTTTTGCAGCCGGTGGAGAGCAACTGCAGCGCCTTGCTCCGGTGATCTAATCTGCGCAGAACTGGCTCATCTCGAACAGTGTGACTATGACAGTGACATAGATCTGAAAGGATTTTCAAATCCTAGAATGTCACCCTCTATTTCAGGGCCAATCAATTCCAGGCCTGAAGGTCCGGTATCCAGCAAGTTTTAGTGGTTTCTCTGGTCCGACACACTTGATTCAGTGGTTGAATCACCTGTGCAGCAGCTCATCAGAGTCTGCAGAAGCCTGCTAATCACCTGCTGATTGAAATCAGGTGTAAAAACCAAAATGTGCTAGATACGGGGCCTCGAGGCCCAGAATGAAATAGCCCCGGTCTATAGATCAGAAGTGAATGCAGGAGATTATTGTAGGAGACGGTTTTCATGTTCAGCCTGCATGAAAAACTCGAAGCGACTGATTAAAATCAGAAACGATGATTAAAATGGTTTGTCAGTGAACCACACTTTTAATTCAATTTACAAGTAGTTCTTACTTGTGTTTCCCCACTAGCACACAACCGTTAGCTTGAGTTCGTAAAATTGTTTCCTTTATTATTTTACTCACAAAGTCCAGTTCTTAGCTTTTGTTAATCTCAAGAACTACTCTTATTCAAATTAAATGCTTTTGGCGCACTTTACGGTCAATCTGAAAAGAACAGAGCTGAGGAGTGATGACATTAGACATTTAATTCTGCTGCTTTTGTTAACAGATTAGGGAACTGTATAACCAAACTAATCAGTGCTGTTATGTTTCGTAGCTGTGTGTGCATTTCTCAACAATAAAAACAACTTTCAGTTTATTGTGAACCGATTTTAATAAAGAAAATCATTATGTAAAGATAAAAAGGACTATTCGTTTTCATTATGACCTTATATGATTATAAACATGCATATAATATAGTGATACAAAAGTAAAAAAAAAAAAAAAGTGAAGACACTTGAGGCAGTAACACACATAAAACGGTCCTTTCACCCAAATTCAAATTGCTTAACAAAACAAATGCCATAAAAAGTCTTTAAGTGCCCCTGGTTGTAATTGTTGCATTTCTTTAACAAATCTCTTCCTCCATCTTGTGGTAAAAACGTGCTATTGCAGGACAGACCATGTGCTACATGTGTTCTGGGTGGTTCTGCAGGCAGGTGATGAACTCTTTCACTGCCTTGCCTTCATAGCAGATCTGGTAGACCGCTGTAAACAAGGGAAACCTAAAGGAGAAGGATGATTTGATCATGTTGATGAGGAAAAATGTGCAAATAATCCAAGAGGTCAAACAAAGACTCACTTGTTGACCATATTCTGCTTCAGAAGAATCTTGTAGACCTCAGAAGACGTCTGTGGACCCTGGAGCTTCTGACCGTTGAGCATTTCCACCTCCAGCTCAGCAATTGTCTGCAGAAGGGAGACATGGAAAGAGATTGGAAACTATTTCACAGAATCAAGGCTTTTCCGTGTTAGCTACAGCCTACTTTTCATTAATTTAATTTGGGTTTTTGTCTGTGAACATTGAGCTGACAGCCTAGAAATCTAGACAGACTGTAGCAGTAGCATAAATATTTTAGTTCAGCCATGCTACACTGCAGTCTCAGCAGGTCTACCATTGGCTCGGCTAAGTGCAGAGCGGGCCAATCACAGCGCTCTGTGGAGAGATGTTGAGCACACTGCAAAAATGATTTCTACATAGAAAAAAATCCTAATTTTTGGATATGTTTTCTTTTTTTATTATTTCTTTTTATTTTAAAAATGAAAAAAATCTTCTCCAGCTAATAAAACATAAAATTTGATTATTTTGCAAGTTTTATGATTTCTAGCCAAGCAACTTTTGCTTACCCCATTGGCAGATGCTTTACTTGAAACAGGAAAATTTGGATCCTATTTAAGAATTTTTACCTTATTTTAGGAGATGCTATTTTTCTAGAGAAGAATTCTTTTTTTAAGACTAAAATAAGATATAATGTGTAAAATATTAAGCTTTTTTTTTACTTTCCTAGAAATCAGCTTTTGCAGTGTGCAGGCTTAACACTTTTTACAGCAGAGCATTTTTATTTTTGTTAACAATGACAGCAGAGAACTACAAAGATGGCGACAGCTCAGGAATGGCTGTCGTTTGAAATTCTCACACCAAACTCGCACCTTATTTGTCCAAAGGACGTCCTCTGGGTTTGCGTTTTTTGGGTTTCCTTTAGAAGTTTGGGCCTCGACTCACCTTCGACGTTGTGACGAAGGCCTCTGCAACTTTGCGGTTCCGTCCTCCGTAGCAGGTGGTGATGAGATCGGCCACGCCGCAGCTTTCCAGGAAGGTGCCTGAGCTCACCTTTTCTTTGCAGAACAGCTTGGCGAAAGCTACCATTTCCATCAGACCCAGTCTGATCACTGCCGCCTTGGTGTTGTCGCCAAAACCGAGGCCGTCACAGAACCCGGCCCCTACTGCTACGATATTCTGGTATGAGTAAAAACGGGAGACATTTTCATTGAACTTTGTAATAATGACATTAACCCCAATAATTATTTATGTTTGATTACCTTCAGGGCACCACACAGCTCTACGGTGTCACTTTCTTGCACAACAGTGATCCGAAAGTTGGGCGTCTGCAGCAGCTCCTTGAAAATGAGGCCATTTCCTTCGTTTTTTGCACCTTTAGTGCAGAAATAGAAACAGAAAAGGCAGCATGATTCAGACTTATGAAACAGAGAAGTTACACAATACATTCACCAACTGCTTTTAAAGAAAAATAAATAAAGGTTCTCACCAATCGTGGTTTCACAGAACTTCTCATCCGCCACCTCATTGGCTATATTAGCACCCATCAGGACACTGACCTCAATCTCAAGTTTCTCTCGGATGATGTCTGAGATGAGCTTCAGTCCGTCTGGACCCTCATCGATACCCTGAAAACATCAAATATTCAAAAGCAGAACGGTGAAACTCAAGGAAGAGGTCAGAGAGATGATTTTCTGGAGTTAGTCAGGCTGGCAGCTTCTTTTTCAACAACCAGGAAATGAAAATACATCACAAGATCTTACTTTGATGAGAGATATCCCAATGGTTCCCTCAGTCACATGAGGCTTCATCTGATCACAAAGTTTGTGGATGAACTGGTGTGGGATAACAAAGATGAGGATCTTGGCTCCTTTCATTGCCTCTGTGACATCAGGGACAGCCACCTGGTGAAGGACCAATAACAGTTCAATAAAATCTTTTTTAAAGCTCTAAAGGGTTTTAAAAAGGACTATTTTTAATATTTTAAACAAGAAAACAAAACTATTTTCCTGCAACAAAAATCTTGTTTATGGATGATAAACAAAATTTCATGAAAACAACACATTTTCAATAATAAAGCATGGTGGAGGATTCAATATGGTTTGGGCTTTTATAAAATATTGGTGAAAAATATTAAATGGATGCAGATAAATGACATGTCAGAGTTGTAAACTTGTCATCTGATTTAAAAAAATATGGAATTATAGTTTTTGGTCAAATCTTGAAAATAACACCTCATGCAATCAAACATATACTCCAAGCTTTGTTCCTTTTTGTTAGTACTTCAAGTTTGTTTTGTGAATGACTCAGCTACTTCCACACCAATTGTGGCTTGACGTCTGTATAACTGACCGAGTTAGTGCCGTTTTCGAGTTTGCTAATGTCAATTAGATGTGGCAGACATGTGAAATTGGGTCGATTCCTAAGTTGTAGACGTGCATGCAAAGATGGTAGGGCTGCACGATATTGGATAAATCTGTGACGCGCGATAAAAGTGATTAATATTGCAATGACGAACATGACTTGCATTAAGTAAACAAATACTTATCTAAAGAACAAAATAATCAAAAACAATTTTTTAAATGACCAAAAAAATGTTTAAATGGGAAAAGCAAAAAATGTGATCAAAAGATGTGAAAAAAGGGAAAAAGAAAATGAACAAGAAAAGGCAATCCGTGGATCCTGGGAAATGCAGAATCAGCAGAAAGAGCAGAACAAAGCTAACTGGTGTTTGCTAGCTATCCAAAATAAGTGCCGTCCACCTCAGGTATCTAACCTATAAGAACCCACCTGATTGGCCGAATGGGTGAAGAGCTCTATTTGATTTGTCGAAAACTTCATGCTTCTGTTTGATTGACAAAATGCATTATATGTAGCAAACATTTGAGCTGACCGTTCATTGCAGTTTTACGATATGCATATTGTGCGTGCCAATATCCCGATGACGATATATTTGCGGTATTTTGTGAAGCCCTAAAAGATAAGATATAGTTCTGATTGATAGAAAAACAAAGACAACCCAACAATGACCAAAATTAACTAAAGCTTCCAGGATGACTTAGGTCTGTAATAATCTAAAGATGTTTAAAATAAAATTCATGTTTCTACATTAGACAGTACACCTCATGTTGCAGGAATGTACCATGTTACTCCTCTATGTCTGATGAAATCTGAACATTTTCACAGATTATGGTAGTTGCAATGAAAAGAGACATTTTTTAAACCTCCACCAACCAACATTTTATGGTCTAAAAAACTGTGACCCAAATGTTGCACTCATTTCACACAGTTGTGTACATGACTTGAAAAAGGTCTTTAATTCACCCAATTTTCAAAGTGAAATTATATACCTATAATTACCCATTGGTAAAAAACAAGACAGGTGAAAGTCTTTCTTGTGTTTGGGAATCTTGACTGGTTTGTTGTGAAGGATTGTTGGACCTTCCTTACGAATAACTTGCAGAAAGTAATAATTTGATCTAGAACAAAAACTGATTAAATTATGGAGTCAACCATATTCAACATGGCTGTCATAACTAATTTTAGTCATTACAAAAATAAAACGGACTCAATGTATTGCGCTACAGTTTGTTATTTGCCGAGTATTCTTAAAGGGATCCTATTGTCCATTAGTGAAACCAAAAGTGAAACTTATCTCCTCGTTGTGCGTTTGTCTTTTAACACCTAAATTTAACTTCTGAAATGTCTCCACCAGCCTTCATTAGTTTCTACAGGAGTGATTCATCACTAAATGAAACAAATAAGCTGTGTTTATGATCTAAAACATGCAGGAAATGTGCTGGAAGCAGGCTGCAGCGCTTGAGTGTCAGCTCAACTTTACTAAGTCCAACAGGGATCGGACCGGTGTCGGTACCAGATTGGCTCGGGGTCCAGCGCCTGCTGATGACGTCACATTACGGCAAATCCACTCGGCTTTCGCACATACGTTTTGGAAAGACATCAGCAGTTTTGTTAATAAATTCACGTTTGTTACCACGTAAATGTTTTCTTCACAACTGTAATTTGTTAATAAAACACCATATTATCTTTGTTTTGTCAAGAATGTGAAACTACATAAAACCAACATCAGCCTGGCAAAAAAAAGACAACAATTCATATATGTGAAGCCATATCTGTTTGTATTAATGAGGAATTTGTCTTTATACCTCCGTAATTGTTATGTAAATACATTCATTCATTCAAAAAGTTGCTTGGTGTCTTTTCAATAAAGTTTATATATACACACATACATATATATATATATATATATATATATATATATATATATATATATATATATATATATATTCTACTGCGCTGTGGTCTATCGTCCACCTGGTCTAAACGGTTCTTTCCTTCAGGAGTTTAGTGACTTTCTATCCTCCACTGTGAAGCTGTCCAGACTGGTGATTTTGGGTGACTTTAACATCCACGTTGATGATCCCCCTGATCACTTTGCCATGAAATTCTCCAGTCTTATGGACTCCTTCAGCTTTACACAGCATGTTTCTGGCCCCACACACACACACCAGGGAACACACTCTAGACCTTGTTTTTATCCTGGGTCTAAATGCTGACAGTGTTTTTCCTGAGGACGTTTATATTTCAGATCACCATTGCATTTTCTTTAACTTGTCAGTTTCTGCATCCCCACCTCCTGCTCGCAGTCTGGTTAGTTCTCGTTTTCTTAATGAGAGCACAGCTAACAATTTTTCTGCTGCTTTTGATCCACCCTGTTCTTCTGATAACGACCCAGATTCCTTAACTTCTCAGTTTAACGAGCACTGCCTCTCCATTCTGGACAACATCTGTCCTGTCAGAACCAGATTGGTTCCTGCAGTGAACCCTACTCCCTGGTTTAATGACAGCCTTCGCAGCCAATGCAGAAAAATTGAGCGTTTGTGGAAGAAAACCCATCTCCACGTCCATCTGCTGCACCTAAAGGATCTTCTGACATCCTTTAACTCTGCAGTCAGAGACGCTATGGTTTCCTATTTTTCCAACCTGGTGTCCCAGAGCAAAGGGAACCCCAAGGTGCTGTTTACCCTTGTCAGCAGCATCGTGTCTCCTGCCTCTCCTACAGCCTCCATCCACTCTGTTACAGACTGTGAGAACTTTCTGTCTTTCTTTGTGGACAAAGTCAATAAGGTTAGATAGCATCTCTCCTTCAGCCTTATCGCTGCCTCTCCCGACCCCAACCAGGCCCGTCATCCTAGATAGCTTTGCTCCTGTTTCTTTGCCTGAGTTAACCAAACTAGTTAACTCTATGAAGACCTCTGCATGCCCCCTGGACATTTTACCCTCATCTTTGTTTAAAAGTGCTTTCCAGTCCATCGGTCCCATCGTGCTCTCTATAATTAATGCTTCTCTGGTTTTTGGTCAGGTCCCTGCTTACTTTAAGAATGCTGTTATCCACCCGCTTCTTAAAAAACCGAGTCTCGACCCCTCTCTCCATAGTAGCTTCAGACCCATCTCTAAACTTCCGTTCATCTCCAAGATCTTGGAAAAGGTTGTGGCTAAACAACTCACAGCTGCTCTTGATGAACATAACATCTATGATAGCTTCCAGTCAGGTTTTCGTAGAGCTCATTCTACTGAAACAGCTCTTCTTAGGGTCTCTAATGACCTTCTGACTCACAGTGATGCATGGGGGCTGTTCTGTTCTGGTCCTGCTGGACCTGACTGCAGCCTTTGACACTGTTGACCATCACCTGCTACTGGAGAGGCTGAGACACTGGGTAGGCCTATCAGGAACTGCTCTGGAGTGGTTCACCTTTTATCTTTCTGAGCGCTCCTTTTCTGTGGCCGTCTCCAAGTTTAGGTCCTCCACCACCTCTCTTACCCATGGTGTCCAACAAGGTTCTGTGCTGGGGCCTCTGCTCTTCCTCCTCTATCTGCTTCCTTTTCAGTACATCCTGAGCTCCTTCAAAGGAATCTCCCACCATCTTTATGCAGAGGACATCCAGCTGTACTTCTCCTTTAAGCTCCATGAGATGTCTCAGCTGCAGCTGTTACACACCTGCTTAGACTGTATCAAAACCTGGATGGCTGGGAGCTTTCTTCAGCTGAATGAAGAAAAGTCTGAGATCCTCATCTGTGCCCCAGACAAGCTGGTTCCCAAAGTCAGAGACTCTCTTGGTCAGCTTGCTTCTTACACCAAACCTTCCGTCAGGAATCTTGGCATGACCTTTGACCCAGCTCTCACCCTGGATTCTTATGTCAGTTCTCTTGTTCGCTCTTCCTTCTTCCATCTCAGGAACATTGCAAAGCTGAGTCTCATTCTGTCCCGCTCTGAACTTGAGACTGTTCTTCAAACCTTCATCTCCTCACGCTTAGACTACTGTAACTCTCTTTTCACGTGTCTGAGCAAAACCTCCCTGAACCGTCTACAGGTGGTTCAGAATGCCTGTGTTCGGCTTCTGCTCAAGTCCCCCAAACACACCCACATCACCCCGCTTCTCCTCCAGCTTCACTGGCTGCCAGTCAATGTCAAGGTTCATTTCAAGATCCTGGTTCTGGTCTATAGGGCCTTACATGGACAAGCACATCTTACATTGGTGATCTTCTTAGTCCCTACACCCCCAGCAGGTCCCTGAGGTCCAGTGATCAAAGCCTACTGGTTGTGCAGCACCAGGCTAAAGACCAAAGGTGACAGATCATTTGCTGCTGTGGCCCCCAGACTCTGGAACTCTCTCCCCCTGAGCTGAGATCAGTGGACTCAGTGGTCTCCTTTAAAAAGCAGCTGAAGACTCACTTGTTCAAGCTGGCTTTTGTATGACCTTCTTCACCACTCTCTCTTTATTCTGCTCTCCCCACCTATTCCACCTTCCTCAGGATCCACTGATTTCCCTCTTTCCTAGTCACTCTCTCTTTCTTAACATTTTTTAATCACAATTGTCTATTTTTTGTACATTTTAAATATATTTTTAACCATTTTCAATTTTTTTTTATATTTATCTATTTTTTGTTTTTGTGAAGCACCTTGTGATTTTTATCTTGAGAGGTGCTATAAAAATGATATTTTCTTCTTCTTCTATATTTTATTTTGCCCCATTTCATCAAAATCAAGAGCTTTTGAGGGTCACCGTTTATCAGTTGATATCTTGGTTTTTACTTTACATTTCCTTTGGAAATTAAAACATTTTCTCCGAAAAGTGTTGATTTTTGGACTACAGGACTACAACCGCTAAGACTACAACCGTAAA
Organism: Nothobranchius furzeri; assembly: GCF_043380555.1. Taxonomy (NCBI): domain Eukaryota; kingdom Metazoa; phylum Chordata; class Actinopteri; order Cyprinodontiformes; family Nothobranchiidae; genus Nothobranchius; species Nothobranchius furzeri. The sequence continues at coordinate 61,412,738 of NC_091742.1, forward strand.
CTCATTCTGACCAATCAAAATCTTCATTGTCAACGTGCTAACAAAGTGGTATCATAACTTCCGTAAGCCTTACATTCAGCCAATCATCTACTGTGACGTATCTGGCAGACGAAGGACCCCGAGCCGATTTGGCCACCTGAGCAGATCTGGTACGGACACCGGCACTCTGAAGTAGGGCTGTCGCGGTAACCGCAAAAATGAAATATCGCAATATGAAGAAGCCCACCGCGCTGCATCATGGGCCACCGCGATTACTGAATGTGATTCAACTCAATGATGCATGTTGAGAAGGATGGCTGCACTGGTATCAAAACGAAACGTTACTTCGCTCCTTTGGGAGCACTTTGGTTTTCAGTACGTCAGCTGCTGCGCAGCTAGGGTCCAGGCCGAGACAGAGCTGCCACCAGCAGCAAAAAAATAAATAAATAAATGCTCGGAGACCTGCTGAAGTCCCGGACAAGCACTGCTTCTGCAACCGTCCTGAAGAGAGTTTGAGCCGAGCTGGAGCTCACTCGCTACCTGAGGGACGAATGCATCCACCCTAAAGAAACCCCCCTGACATGGTGGAGCAACAACCGGGAGAGATTCCCTTTGCTCGGCAGAGTCGCACGCAAGTACGTGTGTGTTAGTGCAACGAGCGCACCATCCGAGAGGGTTTTCAGTGTTGCTGGAAATGTTGCCACCCCTCTCAGATCCTCTCTCAAACCGTATATGGTTAACATGCTTGGTTTTCCTTGTAGGTAACAAGGACGTGACCGAGCTATAAATCACCGTCATTCGTGTGTGTGAAAGTGAAATGATAGTGCGCCCGCCCCCCGGCGCGCGCGCGCCCGGTACATGTAATTTTTTATGCTTGATTTTAAACAACTAAACAAAATGGGGACTTGTTTCTTATTTGTTAGATGCTGCAGCCAAATTTGCATTTAAAAGTTTAACCTTCTCCTGAATTTTGTTGTTTTTAAGTTCAGTCGGACTCCGACTGTCGGGGAAACAAACGTTACTGCGATCTGTGTTGTTACTGCCCTTTGATCTGCATTCAGTAAAGTGTTATTGAAGAAGGCACGGCAATTTTTAACCTTTTTTAAATGTGTAAACATTATGTTTAGATAGCACTGCAATAAAAAAAGGGCTGCAATAATATCGCACACCGCAATATTAAGCCACCCTGAATCACCGCAGGGGGAATTCCTCAACCGTGACAGCCCTACTCTGAAGTTGCAAGTGCAATATTCTGTCCACAAAGGGCGGTAGGGGTTGGAGGGGCTATTCATTAATCATGTAAAGGCTCGTTTTAGCACATACTGGCTCAAGAAAATTATTAAAAAATATGAAAAAGTTACATAGTAGCCCTTTAATAAATAACCTTAGAGCAAACAGATTGCACACAATATTTTGATATTGCACAAAATTGTGTCTTTGTTAGTTTGACGAAACACAGTGCAGTGTACACCATCCCACTGATACTTCTGCTAAAAACTCAAAATGTGTGTGTCAGAGTTAGACTATCCTGTCTTGTGGTGCATTCCAAGAACTGACTGCTGCTTAGAGTTCCTAGAAGTAAACTGTCCAACCTGTGGAAACAGAAATGGGCATGCAATAAAACTAAAGCAGCCAATTCAATAACTTACCACATTCTTGGGCAGCTTGTGACCAGGCAGATACTTGACATTTTCATGTTCTGTGTTGATGATCTCTGTGAGCTTCCTCCCGTTGATAGTTTCCTCGTAGACCCACATGTTCACCATTGGGTCAAAGCGGTTGGAGGCTTTGACATTTTGCCCAACAATTTTGGCAATGGAGGAACCCCTGGTAGGACAGAAACGGGATTTGACTCAGGAAAAAATAAATAAATTAAAAAAACAGTCAAAAACAAAATGATTCACTGATGTAGAGTCGGGGGACATGCAAAGATATGGGGCTGGCAATATGATGATAGATTGTGAGGGATTCTAACATGTTGATCTGTCATAGGTGAGTGATCCTGAAATTGTCAGAAAAGAAGTGTTTCCGCTCGGACTATTTTACATGTGACGCTCTAAGCCTAATCACCGAATTTTACAGCTGTTTTACACAAATTACGTTAAATAACTAGCACAATAGCCAAAAAAGGAAAAAAAAACATATATGTCAAAAGCTATAAAAATAGTCGTGATAAAATCTGAATTTAACTTTTTAAACTGGTGAATTTGTGAACTGCAACTTCAATTTTGAAGTATCTGGTAATAAACATACACGTAAAGGCAGGATTACATGACTATTAACGCAGTGGCTTCTTATGGTCTTATTCCGACTTGTTACTCGCTGACTCTGCATAATGTAAATATAAACTAAGACTGTGTTTCTGTTGGTGAAATAAGCACAGGTGAATAGTTACCAGTTTCCTGATCCAACGATGCAAACTTTCTTCCCAGGCATTCTTGTATTCTGGCTGTAATATCTAATACAGATCTGCTTACCGATGTTCACTAACTCTGTCAATAACTTCCTCATACGCCCAACGCAACAAAAAAAAAAAGCCTTTGGAGATTTACCACACCCTTTCTTGTTCCAAACTGAAAACCTGCAGTAAAGACGCTCACACGCCCCTGTAACGCTTCCTCAGCTCCGTTTATAAGGTTGAAAAGCCACTATTCCGCTGTCTTGAAGCCGAATTGTTGCCGTGAGTGCAAAAAAATTAGAATGTTACTATAATAATGTTCATTAATGCTTTGGTAGAGTTGTGTTTGTGAATATAGTAAATAAATATAGCACCTCCGTCTACCAGATTATCTGCTGCAAGCTTCAACGTGAAGCGGAAGCTAGTAGTTGGAGACATATCCGGTTATTTTCGAAATAATGGTTCACAGCGGATCAAAGCAAAGCAAAAAGAAATGAGAATAAGAAAAAAACAAAATATATGTAAAAAAAAGTTATTTATTTATTTATTTACCAAAGTTTTACTAGTTTTGTTATAATAGGGACTTTTAAAGAGAGACTTTGCAGTTTTGGACTTCTTTAAGCATCTCCTAGTGTCCAGTTAGTCAAAGCAAAAGTGAAACTCTTCTTGCTGTGTGTCAAGCCTAATGTCTCCTCAGCCTTTATTAGTTTCTACAGGAGTGATTAAAATTTCCCTCTGGGATTAATAAAGTATTTTTGAATTGAATTTGAATTTAATTGAATTGAAATCAGCTGTGTTCACAATCTAAAACATGCAGGAAACATGCTGGAAGCAAACTCCAGCACCAGGCATGTTAGCTGCACTTTACAAAGTAGTTCAACAGGAATTGCAAGTGCAAGTGCATTTGCAAGTGGTTCAGCGTCCGCATCACTGCAGACGCTGAACCAATCCGCCTGTCGATCCCCCGATCCCTCCTACCCTCACTCGTGAACAAGACCCCGAGATACTTAAACTCCTCCACTTGAGGTAGGACCTCTCCCTCGACCCGGAGTTGGCAAGCCACCCTTTTCCGGTCGAGAACCATGGTCTCAGATTTGGAGGTGCTGATTCTCATCCCAGCCGCTTCACACTCGGCCGCAAACCTACCCAGCAAGAGCTGAAGGTCAGAGCTGGATGACGCTAGGAGGACCACATCATCTGCAAAAAGCAGAGACGAGATTCTCCTGCCACCAAACTCGACACACTCCACACCACGGCTGCACCTAGAAATTCTGTCCATAAAGGTAATGAACAGAACCGGTGACGAAGGGCAGCCCTGGCGGAGTCCAACCCTCACCGGGAACAGGTCCGACTTACTACCAGCTATGCAGACCAAACTCACGCTCCTCTGGTAAAGGGATTGAATGGCCCTTAACAGAAAGCCGCCCACCTCATTCTCCTGGAGTGTCCCCCACAGGGTGCCCTTGGGGACACGGTCATACTTTTTTTCTAAATCCACAAAACACATGTGGATTGGTTGGGCAAACTCCCATGCCCCCTCCATCACCCTTGCAAGGGTATAGAGCTGGTCCACAGTTCCACGGCCAGGACGAAAACCACATTGCTCCTCCTCAATCTGAGATTCAACTATCGATCGGACCCTCCTCTCCAGTACCTTGGAGTAGACTTTTGCAGTGAGGCTGAGGAGTGTAATCCCCCTATAGTTGGAACACACCCTCAGGTCACCCTTCTTAAAGATGAGGACCACCAACCCGGTCTGCCACTCCACAAGAAATGCCCCCGATGACCACGCAATGTTGCAGAGACGGGTCAACCACGACAGCCCTACAACATCCATAGCCTTGAGATACCCAGGACGAATCTCATCTGCCCCCGGGGCTCAGCCGCTGTGTAGTTGTTTGACTACCTCAGCAACTTCTGCCCCCGAGATTGGACAGTCCATCCCTAGGTCTCCCGGCTCTGGTTCCTCCTCGGAATGTGCGTAGGTAGGATTGAGGAGCTCCTCAAAGTATTCCTTCCACCATCCGACTATAGCCCCAGTTGACGTCAGCAGCTCCCCATTCCCACTGTAAACTGTGTGAGCGAGTTGCTGCCTTCCTCTCCTGAGATGCCGGACAGTTTGCCAGAACCTCTTTGGAGCCGATCGATAATCTTTCTCCATGGCATCACCAAACTCCTCCCACGCCCGAGATTTTGCCTCGGCAACTGCCACTGCTGCACCCCGCTTGGCTATCCGGTACCTGTCTGCTGCCTCCGGAGACCCACAGACCAGCCACACCCTGTAGGCCTCCTTCTTCAGCCTGACGGCTCCCCGAACCTCTGGCGTCCACCAGTGGGTACGGGGGTTGCCACCTCGACTGGCACCGGCCACCTTGCGACCACAGCGAGCAACAGCCGCCTCAACAATCGTAGAGTGGAACAAGGCCCACTCGGAGTCAATGTCCCCCACTGCTCTCGGGACGCGGTCAAAGCTCTGCCGGAGGTGGGAGTTGAAGACCGTCTTGACAGGTTCTTCTGCCAGGCGTTCCTAGCAGACCCTCACTATGCGTTTGGGTCTGCCAGGTCTACGCGGCATCTTCCCCTGCCATCTGGTCCATCTCACCACCAGGTGGTGATCAGTTGACAGCTCCGCTCCTTTCTTCACTCGGGTGTCCAAAACATACGACCGCAGGTCAGATGATACGACTACAAAGTCTATCATCGACCTGCGACCTAGGCTGCCCTGGTACCTAGTGTACCGATGGGCATCCTTATGTTCGAACATGGTGTTCGTTATAGCCAGACTGCGGCTTGCGCAGAAGTCCAATAATGAAACACCACTCGAGTTCAGATCAGGTGGGCTGTTCCTCCCAATCACACCCCTCCAGATCAAGCTGTCATTGCCCACGTGAGCATTGAAGTCCCCCAGCAGGACAATGGAGTCCCCTGATGGAGCACTATCTAGCACTCGTCCCAGGGACTCCAAAAAGGGTGGGTACTCTGAACTGATATTTTGCCCATAAGCACAAACAACAGTCAGGTCCCGTTCCCCGACCCAAAGGCGCAGGGAAGCTACCCTTTTATCCCCCGGGGTAAACCCCAACACACAGGCAGAGAGTCTTGGGGCTAACAAAAAGCCAACCCCAGCCCTCTGGCTCTCACCTGGAGCACTTCCAGCAAAGGAGCGTGTCCACCCCCTCTCAAGGACTTGGGTTCCAGAGCCAATGCTATGTGTCGAGGTGAGTCCGACTATATCTAGCCGGTACCGCTCGACCTCTGCCACAAGCTTCATGATGATCCAAGTCCCAAAAACCAGTTTCCTTGTCCGGGGATCGGACCGCCAAGGCTCCCGCCTTGTTCTGCCACCCGATCCACACTGCACCGGACCCTTCATGTTCCTCCTGCGGGTGGTGGGTCCACAGTTGGATGAGCCCATCTATCCGGTTTGGGTTGGGCCCGGCCGGGCCCCATGGGCAAAAGCCCGGCCACCAGGCGCTCGCTCACGCGCCCCAACCCCAGGCCTGGATCCAGGGTGGGACCCCGGTAACCCTCTGGACCGAGTACTCCGACTCTTTGAATTTACATCCATGAAAGTTCCTCTGAACCGTTCTTTGTCTCACCCTTCACCTATTTGTCATGGGAGACCCTACCAGGGGCACAACGTGCCCCAGACAACATAGCTCCTAGGATTAGGGCACTCAATCTCCTCCACCACGATAAGGTGACGGTTCAAGGAGAGGATAGCGGTTTTTTTTAAATAATAGTGATTATTAAAAAATCTGAACATTGAGAAAAGCCTGTTTACACAGTATAACTCCAACCTTACTAAAAGTGTGCCAAACTGTAAAATCTTCAGTTTTCCAAATGTTCTGCATTGCATTTTATTTTCTAAATCTACAGCGGAAATACACACTCGTAAGCAGTCACGTGACAGTGTTTCCTGCCAAAGCAGTAAATATCATCCTGGCTAAGCTAGCAGTTTACCAAGCTACACACCGTTCAAAGAAACTGGTGCATGTTTTCTCATCCGTGACCGGTTCAGTGTCATTAGAAAGCCGTGTGCTATGCTTCGTTGAGGGATGAACCGACAGTCCTGTCCGTTACCGTAAAAGGAGGCTCCACCGTTACATCAAATCTCGCCAAACGCGTTAACCCGGAGCGCTAAACCAGGAGGCTTCGCTGCTGGTGACTATGCAAGGGGAACCTGCGGCGGTAAGAATCGCAGAAAACGACAGCAAGCTGGATGTATTTCCCCAGAACCGAACCCCGAGTTCGGGGAGAGCGAGTGCCAAAAGTTGGCAGTACAGGTGGGTGTACGTGGAGGCTAGCTTACTGCTCTTTTGGAGTGTGTTGTGCTTTAAAGTGTAATTTAATCATGTCCAGCCTTTGAAGGTGTGTTTGTTTGGAGGTTTCTGCTACGTGAGGTTGGCCTTTGAACACAGCTGTTCTGAAGGAGTTCTCCTTCTGAGATTGGTGTGTTTACCTTTGTGTGCGCGCTCAGCCCAAACATTTCTCCTTCCAAACCAGTGATCACATGGAGAACATTGACGGGTACCTGATGAAATACACAAACCTGGTGACAGGCTGGCAGTACAGGTGAGTTTTTATTCTCTTGAATAAGTTCTGATTTAAAAATGGAAAGGACACCCCTGACATGTGACGCTTCTTCCAGGTTCTTCGTCCTGAACAATGAGGCTGGATTGCTGGAGTACTTTGTCAACGAGCAGTCGCGTCCCCAGAAGCCCCGTGGGATGCTCCCCCTGGCTGGTGCAGTCATCTCCCCAAGCGATGAAGACTCCCACACCTTCACGGTGAACGCCATCAGCGGCGAGCAGTACAAGCTCCGGGGTGAGGCTCGTTTATCCAGATATTATAAAGTATATCAGACCAGCTAGTTGCGCCACATTGATGCCCGCCTGGGCCTTCTGTCATCATCATCCATCTTGGTCTTCCAGTATTGATCTGGACGTTTTCCATTATCTGCTGCCGGTGAGGCAGGAGCACACAGGGATCGATGCTTAGAGGATCGTCTTGGAGTATCCATACTAATAAAGTCTCTCTTTGCTTTTCCTTTTGGGTTTTATTAGCCTGCGATGCCAAAGAGAGGCAGCACTGGGTCAGCCGGCTGCAGATCTGCACACAACACCACACAGAGGCCATGGGCAAGGTGAGGAACACCTTTCTCCTTTTTATTCTCACGTATCCACTCTTTAATATCTCTATCTTCCATCACTCTGCTGTGGGGGGGATGTGAGCTGCTCGGTTTTCAGTTTCCTGTTTTCCCTCCTGAGAACTTGAGCCGTGTTTTTGTACAAATATATCAGGTTTTACTCTGCGTATGTGCAGTGATCACTAGTATTGATCTGGAAATTGATCCGTGTACTTCTCACAATCTGCTTTAATCATCTGTAGATGCATGAGCATTAGTTACAAACACAATGGAGTTGTTTATTTGGGGCGTGAGAGCTAGATTTGGTAAATGTTTTGAATGTTAGAGCAGCTAACCCACACAATTGACAGGTTTTATTCAAACAGGTGATTGTTTGTCTACATTTTTCCAGAATAATCCCCCTCCCAGTTCCCGTAGCTACTCTGTGGCTTCCCAAGGCAGTGGGAGCTCCCCCATGTCGGCGCGGCGGCCTAGCCAAAACACCGCCTCTTTGTTTGGCTGGACGCAAACCAACAAGGGCTCATCGCTCTACTCCAGCAAGAGGTCCATGGTGCCGGACCACCTTGTGGACGCCCGAGAGGTCTGACTTTAAAACCTGTTTGAGGATTGCTTTTGAAAACTGAGGCAGTTGTGGTACAAAAAAAGATATGTGAAGGTTCCACTTTGCTTGTTAAAGCAAACTGGAGAAAAAACAAAAAAACATTTCCATTCTGGTCACTACCATATAATTTAAAGGTGCAACAAGTAAGAATTTATCAATGAAATAATCACAAAACAGACTAATGTCTCAGTCGTGCTCGAAGGAAGGTTATTTTGAAACAGATTTAATTCTCAGCTGGCTGGGAGGGTGTCGGTTTTTCTCCTTATTAAAAAGCTAAAGGAAGATGTGGTCTTTGTTAACAATCTGTGAACTCGTGAGGGTACCGAGACTGTGCTGGCATTTGTAATTCAACACCAGCCAGGAAAAAGCACCGGAGTCGTGGACAGAACGTTGGCAGGTAAACAGGAGTGACCCAGAAGCTATTTGTTGTAACCCTAAGAAGCCACGGCATCTTTAGCCCCTTCCACACTAGCGCCTGCTCCAGTCCGCCCCAGCCTGGCCAGGTTGATCACACACATTAGGAATGGGGACGTGACCGATACTTACCACACCCTGTAAGAATAAACATATTAATAAAGCAGGGATGTTTGACAGTCCGGAGTATACAGCTGCATGTTAACAATGCAAAAAGACACAAGGAGTTAAAGGTAATTTCCAAACAACCTGGAATCCATCATTCTGCAAAGTACAATTATTCATAAGTAGAAATAACTGATGGGAGGAGCAGATGTTTAGCAATTTCACCCTGAGGTCAAAGGTCAAAGACTCTACAGGGATCGGCTAGCCGGTTAAAGTTAGACGATTAGAAAAAAGTTTGAACAAGTCTGGCTTGTTTGCAGGGAACAAAAACATGACCTCATGACTAAAATATTTAAAGTTGCATCAAAGGGAACTACAGAACCTCTAGAGCAAATGACCAAATAGAGTCGTTTACCCATAATGCACTGCTCTTGCTCGGAACAAACACGTCACACCAGCTGTCCACACAACGGTTTGAGCTCTCCTGTAATGTCTTAACATGAGTCCATCAGTCTGACGGCTGAAGCTTGGAACCAAACTGGGCCAGGAAGCGGGACTGTGATCCCAAACACAGCAGCCAATCAGGAGTCAGGGTGCTGCAAGGATCCAGGAAAATTCCAGACTGATCCAAACTCTTACAGGAGCTGAATGTCAGTAAGAAGGAGGAGGGTGGATGTGAAAATCCAGTCAGCCACTCGACTAAATGTTGTTTCAATTGTGAACATGACCTATTCAACATCTAGATGATTTAGCTGACTCTAGATCTGCTTAAATGCTGCGTAGTCTGCTAGAGGGCAGTGTTGTCCTAATATCACTTCAGCTGTGTGAGGGGATTTAGTGGATTTCATTAGTTTCTGCTGATAAATAAAAAAAAAGATGCACAATAGATTCAGACCTTTAGTCTGGACTGCTGCCCCGCACTTTAAAGACTTTAATAAATGCAGTGGTGATCGTGTAATCCTCCACCAGATGATGAGCCAGGCCCAGGGCCAACACAAAGACCTGATCCAGAGCATCGAGGGGCTGCCGGCGGCCCCCGGCCTCTCCCCGCTGGATCAGGATCTGCTGATGCTTAAAGCCACATCCATGGCCACCATGAGCTGCCTGAACGAGTGCCTGCACATCCTGCACCTGCAGCAGATGGCCCGACAGAGGAGCTCCTTGGGAGGTTGGTGTCTGCTCCACCTTTGCCTTCAGTCTGAACCTGAATCTTTGTGTTCCTCTTGCTGTCGCACCAGATAATCCAGCTGGCGATTGCTGGACAGTGGAATTATTGTGCATTATTGATAGGAAACTGTACCTATTCTTGCTGCCTGTGTCAAAGGTAATTAGATCTCAGATGGTTAAATATTCACCTGAAACTCTTAGAGGGCCAAGCGTGGCTCTAATTCAGCGTCGGAGTGATGAAGCTACTGTACACTAAAGTTCACACGCGTCACTTCCACTCATGGCGTCTTAGTTTCTTTTGGATCATTTGAAAAGTAGAAAGGTGTCCCTCTCTCTCTTTTTTTTTTATTCTTGGCGGATCTTGCTACTCGATGCATATTTCATCAGGGCAGACCTGTGGCAGCGTCCAATCAGATTTAGGCATCCCATGACGCAGGAGTTGAATTTGATTAGATTCCCCCTCCTATGAAAGCAGAAAAAACTCTCTGAGAGGATTCAGCCAATCAGAGGAGGGGGATGCTTCCTGTGGGCGGGGTCGGAGTATCTTGATACCTGTCCAACCAGGAGGAGTTGGGTTGCACCCTTTTGGTTTAGAGCAGCTGCTTGAGAGCCATCCGTGTGATCAGCAGCTTTGCAGGTCGACGGTGTAGCTGCGTTTGGTTTGTGCTGCTGTGAGTCGGGAGGGGGGAGGGGGGAGGGGGGATCAGGACCATGAGTACCTCTGACCCCGAGAACTCCCCTTCATCCTCAGCAGCACCCACCATAGAGTGGCTGGAGCCCAAACTGCCCGACATCCTGAAGAACGGCAGCAGCTCCCTGGGCAGCTTCACGACGGAGGAGGGGCAGCTGGAGGGGGGCCGCCTGGAGCTCAGCTCCCCCGAGTCCTGCAATTTCTCTGGGGTAAGACAATAAAACACGACTAGTAGGGTTAGACCGATATTTCGGGCCGATGTTTACAGTTTTATTTTTTTATACATCGGCATCCGCCGGCATTTGTCCTTGGTAGAGCAGATTTAAAGTCAGGCACATCCTGGGCAGCCTGAAGCTGTTGCACAATTACATTTAAATGTATTTTTATGTTCACTAATAACATATGCATAATAAATATTCTAAATGTACTTTATTTAGATGTCTGACTTTAACACTGAACAGTGTACAAAGTTAAGATTTAGCAGTTAGTTAAATTCAGAGTTCATAAACTGATTCAGCTTCAGAAATTTTGAGCACCAACTGATGTTACTAGCGACTATTTAGCATGAAAATAAGGTGAAAAATATCCAGATATGGGCTCATAAAAGTCTGCAGTAAATGTTGGCTGACAATGTCTCTCCTATCGGTATTGACAATAAGAAAACTAGGGCTGCACTAGGGTTGTCACGGTGTGGAAATTTAACCTCACGGTTATTGTGACCAAAATTATCACGGTTTTCGGTATTATCGTGGTATTTTTTTTTAAACGTGTTACATTTTCAGACAACTAAATAAACCCTGGATATCAGGAAAACATTGTCCTCGGTTTGTGTCTAAATTTTGCCTAAAATGTGTTATTTTGTAATTATGTTGTTTATTTGTTTACATTTTTCCCCCTTAGTCTTTAAAATACCAATATTTGCCCATAACTTCTTACTTTTTGTCTGTTTGATGTCATTTTAAAAATATTAGCTCAGATGATACTCAGTACTCAAGTAGCCTTCCAATCAGATATTTTTTTTTACCCTTACTTGAGTAATAAACCCTATATCAGGAAAATATTGTCCTCGGGTTGTGTCCTTCCAGTGAGCTTTGCAGATGTGGGAAAATGTCATCAGGCAGTAATCGTTGTTAAATTCATAATTATTCTCGGAGAGAGACCAACTCTTATCTGCCCCTGGGAGCCCCGTAATGCATAGCGTCATTTCAACATGGGGGTGTCCGCGACACGGTTTATATGCAGGTTGCGGCGCTGCGGCTGCTTTATATAGCGACTCGTTGGCTTTCTCCCTCAACCCAAATCCTCGGATCACGCATTTTAGCTGAAACGCTAACGTTAGCTTGCCTTGCGTTGACTGTAGAGTTGTGGGTGATGGTCACGCAGATGTGTCATGAGATTTGAAGCGTTGCTGCCTTTCACAGACACTTTTTCTGCACGTGCTGCAAACAGAATAGCCGTCTTCTATCAACTGTCCCTCGGCGTTCTTCAAATATCCAAAAATTGCCCGTACTTCCCACTTGGTCTTCTTTGAGGGATAAAAAATTTCCTCCTGAGCGCTGCCGTCTCCTCCTTACGCCATTATTTCAGCTTTAGCTTCAAGAAAGTTTTGGTTGTAAACAACAAAGTGCGCATGTGCTGCTGGCAACTTCAGCAGATGATACGGTGGCTGGTAAGGGTCACCGCGCCTACACCGCAGCCACGGTAATCCACCGAGATAATATATTTTTTTAAAAACAAGACGGTTATTATTATTGTCAACTTTTTTACCGGGGTTTACCGCTACACCCGTTACTGTGACAACCCTAGGTTGCACAATGTTTCGTAAATATATCGTTATCGCGATATCAGCATGCACAATATGCATATCGCAAAGAACAGATAAATATCACAACGAATGGTCAGCTGAAATGTTTGCTACACATAACGCGTTCTGTCATTCAAACGAAAGCATTCCATTCCATGCTGTGGTTATTTTTAAAACACAGAGCAGTTTTGTTTACCTGTTTTCCCGCTATGTTTCGTTTGCGGCTGCAAACTTCCTCAGGCTAACGCTGATGGTGGCGTCACTTCCTTCTCCGTTTATCGGCGGGCAGCAGAGGACGTTGTCGCCCTCTGCTGCCCGCTCTCCCCTCTCCGACGATGCAGTCCCATGCGCGGTCCAACGTGTAAACTCCATCGTCCCTGTTCATGGTCCCACATCCACGTCTCCTTATCTCGATAGCTTCTTTTAACCATCTTTTGTATTTTTGTTGTTCAGTGTTTATGATCCTTGTGTTGTCCCAGTCCATTATATGGTTTTCTCTTATGCAGTGATCTGTTACGGCTGTTTTTTTTATTGTGCATTCTGCTTCTTCTTTTGCTGCTCTTGTGTGTTTTCGATTTGCCTCTTTCTCGCACTCCTTTCTATGTTCTATTGTTCGTGTGTTGCGTTGGCGTCCGGGTTCTCCTATGTATGTTTTATTGCAGAGTTTGCATGGGATTTCGTAAACGACTCCACATTTAAGTCCAGCTGATATTTTATCTTTTGGGTGTACTAGTCTGTTTCTAACTGTTGTGTATGGTTTTGTTGTTGTGTTTATTTTGTGTTTTTTCATTGTTGCTCTTATTTTTTCTGTTATACCTTTTATGTATGGTAAGGTTATCACTGGTTTTGGTTCTTGTCTTTCTGGGTTTCTGGTTCTTTGCTTTGGTTGTTCTTTTCTTTCTATTGTTGTTTGTTGTTTTCCTTTGTTTATTGCCCATGTCAGGTATCCGCAGGTCTTTAAAGCATGTTGTATGTGTTTGTCCTCTTGTTTATGGTCTCTTTATTCTGTTATTATGTTTGCTCGGTGATATAATGTTCTATTACTGACATTTTGTGTATGGTAGGGTGTTCTGATGTCCATAATAGATATTGGTCTGTGTGTGTTGGCTTCCTATACGTGTTTCTGTTTAGGGTCCCGTCGGTCTGCCTGGTTATTTTCATGTCCATAAATGCTATACTGCCTTCTGTTTCTGTCTCATATGTGAACTTTATGCTGCCTGTGTCATCAATGTTTTTCAAGTGTTGTTTTAGTGTTTCGGTTTGTCCTTCTGGTATGATTTCCAGTATGTCATCTACGTAGCGTTTCCATAGTTTTATTTTGCAGTTTGGGGGGGCAGTAGCTATGGCTTTTTGCTCTAGGTCTTCCATGAAAAACTCGCACAGGGTGGCTGATAACGGGTTACCCATGGCGAAGCCTTCCAGTTGTTTGTATATTGTGTTGTTGTATGTGAAGTATGACAACACAATAAAGGCAAGTCGAAAACACACAAGAGCAGCAAAAGAAGAAGCAGGCATGGGACTGCATCGTCGGACAGAGGAGAGCGGGCAGCAGAGGACGTTGTCGCCCTCTGCTGCCCGCCGATAAATGGAGAAGGAAGTGACGCCACCATCAGCGTCAGCCTAAGGAAGTTTGCAGCCGCAAATGAAACATAGCGGGAAAACAGATAAACAAAACTGCTCTGTGTTTTGAAAAAGAACTACAGCATGGAATTAGAGATACGACACATCAAGAACACACCTAAGATGTTCAAAGAAAGCATTACATTTTTTTAACACATCAAATAGAGCTCTTCACCCATTTGGCCAATTGGGTGGGTTCCCATAGTTTAGAGTCCCACCCCTAAGGCGGGCGGCACTTCATTTTGATGGTTAGCAAACACCTGAGTTAGCTTAGTTCTGCTCTTTCTGCTGATTCTGCTTTTCCCGGGATCCACTGATTGCCTTTTTTTCTCCTTTCCACACATCTTTTGCTTTTCTAATTTTTATGACTTTTTTTATTTCTTTGTTTTTGATTATTTTAGTTCCTGAGTTAAGTTTTTATTTATCGCAAGTAATATCGTCATTGCAATATTAATCATTATCGAATGTCGCAGGTTTTCCTAATATTGTGCAGCCCTAAGGAAAACCAACCCCTGACGGCTTGCACCAAAATCTCAGCTAGTGATTGGAATCGGCCAATAATTAACCCGATCAGCTGATCTGAAACTCCAATATTTCATTTTGTACCAAGTAGCTATAGAAAAAAAACTTTCTTCCATGTCCCCAAACTCTAGCCTGTCCTGCCAGATTCGCCTTCTGTCTGTTCTACACAGAAGTCGAGTCTGGATACTCAGAGGCAGAGAGCACCATGAGGGGCGGGACTAGCCAGCTCAAAAATAACCAGTCAGAATAAAGGCGGACAAGACGACTATCGTGCGACGCTGTGGCTTTTTAGCTGTAGCCAACGATGACATCTGTCTTTAGAAGAAAGGCTTTTAGCGCTTCTACTTGTCCAACATGTCCAAATAATTTAGAACAGGAGAAAGAGCTGCAGCCAACTCCGCTTCAGACGCCGTCTTTGTTGTTTATGAGAAACTGGGCGTCACGGTGTGTGGCGAACGCTGCTTGGCACCGATTGGCTCGGTTAGAATTCTCAGGGCGTGGGGTTATTTGAATGGAAGCGTTCCCAGGCCCTTTGCTTCCCATAAGGAAACACTGGCATGGCTGGCCAGGCTACCCAACCTCACCATGGCTAAGAGCTAGCTTGTGCTAGCAATCACAGAGAATTCATGCCATGCTAATGTTTGATTCCAGAGTTGTACAAATTAACTGGGAAAATGCATCTTTTTAGTTATAAGTCGAGAAGATAAATGAAATTTTAGAGTACTGAAAATCGGAATCGGCTCTAAAAACCAGGATTGGTGCTTCTCTAAATGAGACTTTACCATTTCTCATCTTTTCATCTTTTACTAACGGTCCCCATGTCTCCTGACAGGAGCAGGAGTACATCGATCCAGAAGATGAGTTGGAGGACTCATGTACAGACAAAGAAGAAGACCTGGGTGCTGTGGAGGAGGAGCGAAGCGTCATCCTACACCTGCTGTCTCAGCTGAAGCTGGGCATGGACCTCACACGAGTAGGTTCATTTCCATCCTCTTCAAAAAAACATTATAGCAACGTTTTTTATTCTTATGCAACTCAAGGTAAGTAGTTTGTTTCCAAACTAATGACCATAATTTCCAAATTAGATTGATTTGGGAAAAAAAATGATCTGCGTTCAAAATTTTCAAACAACAATTCATCCTGAGATAGAGATGTTCAAACTGAATAAAAATTGCTTAGTTTTAATTTCAATAAGTCCCTCAACATCAATAATATTTGTTTCTTTTACGAAAAAAGCACAGGCAAGGACTCGACACCAAGTGCCACTGTTAGCTAGGGATGCACCAATACCACTTTTTTCCAAACCGATACGATACCGATACTTGTTTCTGGGTGCTCGCCGATGCCGATTACCAATACCGATACTTCTACCACACAAAAAAAAAGCATGATTTGGAATACAGATTTTATTTTCTTCTCTGCTTTAAATAGGAAAAGACTGTGAGGTAGATAAAAAGTAAAATATATGAATGGAAATCATCACAAAACTAAAATATTAGGTGAACAGAAATGACAAGTTACAGTGAAGCCATTTTCAAGCAACTGCATTGGTATCGGTTCCTGGTATCGGTTAACTTTCACCGATACTGGAATTAGTATTGGTATCGACACCGATACCAGTATCGGTATCGGTGCATCCCTACTGTTAGCAAGCCTGCTAACACAGAGCTAACGTGTCTCTTCAGGAGAGCTAAAATATCTGCAGCTTGGTGGTGTTTAAACCGGACAGCAGAGGCAGAACTACAGACACTTAGAATGTGTGCATACCGAGCGTCCGTCAAGTTTGAAAGGACAGCTCCATGGTTCGCCACCTTCAAACAAGCTACTTTTGCTGTCGGCTTTTCCCTTCGGGCATCAACAAAGCAAATCACCGGTCTTTATTAATCCCCAGTTTACCTCTAACAGTCACGGCTCACTGTGAAGTCAGACACAAAACGTGGAGCCAGCCAACAGAGAAAGTTACGCTAATAAACAAAAAGAAATTGCCAACAGACTGCAAAACATCAGGGTTTCTAGTTCTGCTACAACACCGGAGCTGTGCGCTGGAGCTACAGGTGTTCTGCAGAGAAAAGTTACCCTGCCTGCCTAAGGCTCCGTCTGCCTGCTCTGTCGTGTGAACATGCATTTCTCTATACAGCTGCATATTTTGGGAGTAAACAACTTGAAATAAGAGCATCATTGCTGCTTTAAAGTTTATTCACAATAGAAACAAGTTTTTTAATCAGTGTACTTCCTAAAAAAATGAAAGTGAAACTTAAAGGACAATTTAGATGTGTTTTCTTCTTATTTTAATACTTTCCTGATTTGTGTTCACCCTTTTTCTCTTATTTTAATGCTTTGCCAAAAAAATGTTATTTATTTTTTATTATTTTAATGCTTTTCTGAAAAGTGTCGGATCGTGAGTTGGTATTCAAATCAAATCAAAGATACTTTATTACTCCCAGAGGGAAATTAGAGTTTCAGTACATACAATTCAGAGATCAGACGAACATAGGCATAGACACATGACAAGAATTGGTGACTGTGGTCATTCGCAACCCTGAGTCGCGCTACCTTAATAGAGATGAGAGGTTTACATGAGGATTGGTTCAGGTGGAGGGAAAAAAAGGCACTTCAAAGTTACCCTCCCTCCAGGAGGGCAGCTTTGCTCTGCAAAAAAAAAAAAAAAACAACACCTCAGACAGAATTGCAACAGATTTCAGACAACACAACATAAGTGTACACTAGGAGGGGTGGTAGGTTGGGACTATCCCCACTTCAGTTCCTGCAACCACGATGAAGCAGCGCATGTCACCTCAGTGTGGATAGGGGGGAGCATTTAGGGTTGGACGGTTGCAGTGACCCTGGATGCTTCTGCAGGCTTCCCGCTGTCCCGCCCAGGCTGGGAAAGGAGGCAGAGTTGAGTTGCCTTAGCGACGGCACATTCCGGCATATTGGCAGATAGTCAAAATCAAATGACTCGGAATCGGATCGGGAGCAACAAAACGTGTTTTTTAGAGAAGTCCAAGAAACAGCTGAGATAAACGCGCATCTCCAGTGTTCACTTTCACATTTCTATTAAAGGGACAGTAACATTAGGCCACAACCGCTTTTACAATAGCCCCTTATGGATCATTAGATTGTTTAGAGATATTTTCAGATGTTTACAAAGCTTCTGGGCAATAAGTCAAAAATGTATAGTTATAATGTCTGACTCTTATCGAGATAATTTTCCCCATGTCAATTAATTTGATAATCAAAACAAATGAAAAGAAGTGTGTTGGTGTGCAACCTTAACCATTAAGCCGTAACACCTCTTCACATAAAAATGTGACTCAACTTAATGACAGCCCCATCTAGTGGACAACTTTTGTTTCTGCGCATACCTGTAGTTATCGTCCATTTATTGTTATCAAGGTGAAATCCTCAGTTTATCGCGATTTTGATTTTAGATCATATCGCCCAACCCTACTTCAAATACATCCTCCACAGAGAAAGAGAGCGAAGGAAAAATACATTTTTGATGTTTAAAAACCAGATGTGGGCTTGTAAGTTAATTCTTTGTAATGTGTTGAATTGTTTCAAATTGCATCATGAATTGTATCGAACTGAAAATTGTTGTCAAATCAGGACTAAATCGTCAGCAGGGACTAATCGAACTGTTTCTGCAGAGGGTTTCACCGAATGGTTAATGTATCGAGATGAGAGTAGAATCAGCCTCAGTGGTGGAGATTCACATCCCTGGTACACACGTCCAAGTACTCATGCGGTGGTTCCTGAACTTTATAGCTTCAGACCAACAAATTAACACTTGCAATGTGTGAATGTGTGTGTGAATGGGTGAGTGACTGACTGTGTTGCGAAGCGCCTGGGGGAGTTGCAGAACCTCAAGCAGGCACTATACAAATTCAGGCCATTTAAAAATTAAAATAGTCATGTTTTTGGCAACAAAATCTGCTCCACGTGATGGTTTTAAAATAAAGAAAAAAAATATATATATATTTTTTAGAAGTTTGAAAATGAAAATTAAATTGTCTTTTAGCGAAACTGAAACATAACTGTGGCTTATCGTCTCAAATGACCTTAATTCTCAGCATATCTTGCCTGGGAGTTAAATTCTATCCTATTACAGCGGTGTTATATTGTTTTTGCTAAAGCTTGTCCAGTATTGTGGCTTGTTGGCATAGCTGTAGCATTTTGTTCTGGTGAAACTCCTTCCTGAAAGACAGAAACCTATCCAGAAGCTCCAATAAGTGTCCAAATTTAGATCCAGGGATGAATTTCTACGTGTGGTGTTGAGTTAAATCAGTGTTCAGAGTTATTTTCTGGACTGTTTGCCAAGAGAGGGATCATTTGGTTACAAACTGTAATAAGCACGTGTTGCTCTGTAACCACAGATCCAGAACACCTTGGACGAACATTCAATCCTCCTCTCAGATTTCTGATTTCTCACCATTATCTGTGTCTCACTGACCTCGGGGTCGCCGAGGTGAAGCGATACAGGGCTGCAGAAAAAGTGGCAAATAAAGATGAGTGTGACTGTTGTTCTTCCAGGTGGTCCTCCCCACTTTCATCCTGGAGAAGCGCTCTTTGCTGGAGATGTACGCAGACTTTATGTCCCACCCAGACCTCTTTGTTGCAATTGCCGATGGCAGCAGCCCTGAAGACCGCATGGTCCGGTTCGTAGAGTATTACCTCACATCCTTCCATGAAGGCCGCAAAGGCGCCATCGCCAAGAAGCCATACAACCCCATCATTGGTGAGACGTTCCACTGCTCTTGGAGGGTTCCCAGGAGACCAGACCCCTCCAAGGAACCATTGCAGGAGAGTCCAGAAGTTGTCGCCCCCATTCAGGAGCCATTACACCTCCGTTTTGTGGCTGAGCAGGTATCCCATCATCCACCTGTGTCTGGCTTCTACGCCGAGTGCCAGGAGAAGCAGATTTGTGTGAACACACATGTCTGGACCAAGAGCAAGTTCATGGGGATGTCTATCGGAGTGTCCATGATTGGAGAGGGTGAGTGAACCAGGTCTTCACACAAAACCTGACTCAGGTCATGGTGAGCTTCAGTTCAGGGAAACGGGGAGCTCTTTTGTTAGATTGCTGAAGGAATTTAATCTCAGATTTTTGGAGGCCTTCTAACCTGAGAAATACTTTTGAATGACGTGGAACGCGCAGAACGTTTTGCATCCATGCATCTCTCATGGGGGGTGGGGTTAATGTCATCGCTGTAGCGCAGCGCCATGCCTGAGCATATGTAGGGGAAACACAGCGGGCACGGAACACTAACCTCTTCTGCCAGAACTGGAAACCCACATTGCCAGAGGAAACGAGATGGCGCTAAACACCAGTCACTGTTTTCTAGGTCCAAACGTCTTTAGTTGTCCGTGACTTCAAATGGTGTTTTTCATTTTGGGACTCGGGTAGTTTGTCCTAAAGTTGTAGCAGCCAGATGTTTTTCCTTCTCTGATATTACTGAGCGGAGAACATCACACCGGTGGTGTTCTGTTGCTAAATACGTGTGCGTAATGAATGGAGGACCCAGGGAAATGCGGTGGTTTGGGCAGACCGACAACCAGATGGTCCAATAGTTGTTTTCGGTCTGAAATTTGTTATTGGTGGAGGTTTTTAGCCAAATGTGAGAGAATTGCTTCATTATTTTAATCTCCACAATATATTTATAGCTATAATATGTTAGAATGTTGGTAAGAAGCATGAAAACACTGTTTGGTAACACTTGGCAATAAGGGTCCCTTTATTAACATCACTTAATGCATTAATAATCAAAGGGTGTCTATATTAACGTGCCTGGTCTTGTTCAATCAATCAAACTTTATTTATAAATTAATTTTCATGCAAAGCAAGCAACACAAGTGCTTAACAGATTAAAATGACCCATTTAGCCCACATTCCCTGCCTTTCCCACACTTAAAACAATTATGACAGTTTCACCCCCCAATCCACAAACCATTCCCAGGCACACAGACACACACACTCGTACGCATAACGCATTAAAAGACCACAGTAAACACTAGGCTGAGCTCCGATTGGACAGTCAATGAAAGACATATATTTTACCAAATGTTAAATATTAATTGTGCTTTAGGATAGGACAAGGTGCCAGGAGTGTATCTGCATAGTAATATATTACATATTATGGTAAAGTAGTTGTTAATACTGTATTTAATAGTTTATTAAGGCGTATTAGTGCGCTAACGTTATTAAAGGGAACCTTATTGTAAAGTGTTACCAAATTAGTGATGGGATTTATGGCACTTTCATGGGAACCGTTCATTAGTCGGTCGTTAACCTCAAAGAGCCGTTAGTTGGGGTTGGTTAGGGTTCCTCCTACGTCGTCACAACGGTGGGTGGGGTTTGAGCGGGTGCGCTTGACCGACTCCCGGGGAGGTTTGTTACCGGAAGACAAGACAAGATGAACGGCTCTCTACAGGGACTCGGCTCCCATCGTTCACTTTGAAAACTCGTTCAAAAGATTCTATTCGTTTGTGAACGTCACATCACTATACCAAATGTTTTAAGCTAATTTGTTTTCCAAATTTGCTAGAACAGCTTTAAGTATAGAATTTAGTAGAAAAAATTTTAAATTTACACCTTTTAGTATCAAGTCTGGTTGTGTGCTGCTAATTTTAGCTCTAAAAGAGAAGTCAATTTGGGCACGTCGGAGATTTACAGAATTTTGTGCAGTTCTCCAAAATTTCGGAGATTGAGCCTTTTTTTTTTTTTTTTTTTTTTTTACAAAAGACGAATCTAGGTATATTTATTGCTCCTGCTAAAGTACATTTTAAGTCAGTATCTAGATTTCCTAAAGCACTTAGACCAGCTAATTTATATTTAACAGTGTCTGTAAGTAATTGATGAGCTTTTAAGGGAGACCTGTGGAAAGAGCGAGGATCGAGTTCACGGGTTCTCTTACCAGAGCGGATTAGAAAGGTATTTGGCATTTAAAGAAAATCTTTTTAGTGTTTGTTTTCCTCCCACCCCCCAGGTTGTCTGCATCTGCTGGAGCATGACGAGGAGTACACCTTCACACTGCCCTGTGCCTACGCCCGCTCCATCCTCACTGTTCCCTGGGTGGAGCTGGGCGGAAAAGTCAACATCAGCTGCAACAAGTCGGGCTACTCGGCCGTCATCACGTTCCAGACTAAACCCTTTTATGGAGGGAAGCTACATAAGTACGCATCTGCTGTGGTACAAGTTCATTTACTCCAAATCCAGTGTTAATTCCCTCTTCCTGTGTTTGATAATCAGGGTAACGGCGGAGGTGAAGCACAACGCCACCAATGCGGTGGTGTGTCGTGTGCAGGGCGAGTGGAACGGAGTGTTGGAGTTCAGCTACACCAGTGGGGAGACGAGGGTGGTGGACGTCACCAAGCTACCCGTAACGAGGAAATGCGTTCGGCCGATCGAGAAGCAGACTCCCACTGAATCCAGGTCAGATCGCGCCTCAGAATTAATGTTTGTGGTGTCGCCGGATGATACACAACAAGCCTTAAAAGTGCCGTTCAAAAGCTGTAAACTCACATCACTCCCCTTGTTGCCCTCTGACTGGAAATTACATGCAAATGCAGCATTTTACTTCATTATTAATACGGTGAGCGCTTAAACACTAGCATCAACAGCTATTCTTCCAAGTGCAACCAGTATACGTCGTCACCCCCAGAGTGCATTGCATGCGGAAAACATGGCGTCCTACGTGTCAAATATGTACTAAATATTATAGATTTATAAATAAACAGCAATACTTTGTGTGTTTCTAACATAGTTTGGTACAACAGAAAACTTGTGGCTTATTAGGACACACACGTCCTCATAGCTGGAGTTCCTTTTTAAATAGGATTTTCAAAATAAAAGCTTCCATGTAGATACTCTGTGGTTTCTAGCATGAATTGGCACTTATTAATGGTGTGTTCAAAAATTGAAAAAAAAAATTATGTTCCTTGGGAAATAAATCTGAGTTGTAAATTTAGATTAGCTTTTAGAAGCACCCTGTAAACTTATTTTATGTGGCTCTGCCCGTTTGGATACAGACGCCTGTGGCAGCACGTGACAGAAGCCTTACGAGTGAAAGACATCGAAAAGGCCACGGAGCACAAGAGGATCCTGGAGGAGAGGCAACGGACGGAGGAGAGGCACCGCATGGAGACAGAAACACCATGGAGGACCAAATATTTTGACCGAGAGGCAAGAAACACAAAAATTCTTAAAACACTCAGATTCATAAGATAATTAAACACTGACTCCAGTTTCTCCTCCGCCCTGCAGGGCGATGGTTGGATTTACCGTAAACCACTTTGGAAAGACTCTTCATTCAAGTCCTCTACAGTCTTCTAATGAACCGAGGAGCGTCTGTGTGCACATGTGCATGCAGATCACAGCATGGCCTGCAGAGGGGGAGAGAGAGAGAGAGAAGTGTTGATGATTCTCACAGACAGAATAAAGGTTTTGTACTGCTGATCTGTGTTTTTTACAAGGTGCGATATCGATGAAAGCATATTGCTGTACAGGTACTCCCAGCCTTAAGACAGTCGAATGATGAATGATGACTCCGCCTGCTATGGTTCCTTTTTCTCATTTTCTTTTTGTGCCCCCCCCCCCCCCCCCCCCATTTGTTTTCCATTCAGTTCCTACTGTTCAAATTTACTGGATATTATTTAAACACACTTCATTTCAGCACTAGTCATTCTGGGGCTTTGTAAACATTGATTAGTCTTACTTTCTGACTCACAGCAGCATATTTGAGCAACGTGGAGGTGAAAAGGTTGAATTCTAAGAAAGAAAGATCAAAACTCAAATATTTCTAGGATTTTAGTCATAAAAATGTAAAAGAATTGTACTTTTGTTTTTTTCTCCATAAACACTCCTTTAAAGGGATATTCCACCCCAAATTGAAAATGTGTCTGTTGCCATATTTCCCAGAGATAAGTGGGAAAAAATGTTTACAACCAGCCCAGTCATTCTCCTGACCCGGCTGTGCTGCTTTAGCGTTAGCTTAGCATAAAACACAGTAAGTGAATGGATCCAACTAGCATTGTGAGTAAAAACGTCCTTAAAATCACTCGGTAGTGATCCCAATTCTGCTGGGTGACCTAAATAATCAGACTGACTGCAAGTGAAAATAATTAGTAACATGAAGGAATCACAGGTGCAATTTTAGACTTGGGACTACTTTATGACAAAGCACAACTGTAAGCCTCCATTTAAAGGCAGCTTCTAGGGCACCTGCTTCCATTAACACAAATGCAACACACACCAGTGGAGCTCCAGTTGCTTCTCTGCAAATGCAACGTGTCTATTTTTTCTTTCGCCGACATCACGTGTGTGTGTGTGTTTTATGGTGGTTCGGTTTGCATTTGCGTTTCCAGAAGCGAGTGTCTTTGGGGCTGCCTTGCACCTTTCAGCGGAGGCTTACAGCTGTGCTTTGTCATGAAGTTTAAAATGGCGCCTGTGATTCCTTCATGTCACCAATTATTTTCGCTTGCAGTCAGTCTGATTATTTATGTCACCCAGCAGAATTGGGATCACTACCGAGTGATTTTAAGGACGTTTTACTCACAATGCTAGTTGGATCCATTCACTTACTGTGTTTTATGCTAAGCTAACGCTAAAGGAGCACAGCCGGGTCAGGAGAATGACTGGGCTGGTTGAAAACATTTTTTCCCACTTATCTCTGGGAAATATGGCAACAGACACATTTTCAATTTTGGGTGAAATATCCCTATAATCTTGGAATATTTGGATTTTTTTTTTATTCACGAGTCTCTAATATGATATTCTTCCACAGTGTAGTATATCTGCTATAATCTCGAATTCTAAAGGAAGAGATCATCCAGATTACAGTGTTTTCATCAATTATTTCCCCCTTGTTCTGCCAGAAAACACTTAGTTTGCCTGATTATTAGCAGCTTAAACATGACATGGTTTATAAAAGATTATTTACTAATGTAACTGTTGCAAATAAACACTTTAGTGTTTATAAATCATTTATAGCACATTTGTGTTCAGCTAATTCTACTTTTTGTTTATAAACGAATAAAAACCAATCGACCCTTTAACCAGGCAGCATCTTTTCTGAATGTTGCTAAAATCTACAAAGGCCCATTTCTGTCACTAAAAAGAATGATTTTCACTTTGAATGTCATAAATATGACTTTGAAACTCAAAAATATAATTTTGTATCTTGTATTTTGCACTTTCAATGTCACGATTGTGAAAAAAATTCACATAATTTTGACTTTGAAACTCATTTACTTCAGTATTTACCTGTTTGAAAATCATAGTTTTGACAAATATTCAAATAAGGATTTTCAAAGTTAAAATTATTTGGATGTCATAATTTAGATTTTTCATATGATTATCACTTGGAACGCTGTAAGTACGTCTGCATTATAGCAAAGACTTTGTATCTCATAATTCTAACTTTGAAAGTCGTAATTATGGCTTTGAAAGTTAAAGAACTATTTAAAATCATAAATGGATAATATTTCATAACTGTCACCCATAAATCATAGCTTCTCATTTTTTGTGGAAAACGTGACAAAAACGGGCTCTTGCAACATTCATTCGTCACCACATTTCCTTGAGTTGCGTTAATTTGCAGTATTTTTGAGAGAAAGCAGCTCATTTATTGATTGTTTGAATGCTGTTGATATGAACATATATTAGCTACACCGATTGAATGGCATGCCCTAGATTAGCTGGTAAAGTTCAACATTTTTATTAAAGATTAATACAAATATGGAAATTGCGTGTGAATGCATCTAAGTTTATCCCCAGTCGGTGTATCTCTTTTTGTTTTTTGGGTGCGTGACGTACAGATGTCATTTTGATTGCACCAAGTCTCTAACTGTTCATTTTTCTTGTGAAGCTTTTAACCAAATTAGATGTCTTTTTTTTGGGGGGTAACACAATAAATATTTTCCTTAAACACGTGGTTATCCTGCATCCTGTGCTTTAATCGCTCTTATTTTCAGAGCTGCTTTTTTGTATACAAACTCTTTGTTGCATCAGTGTTTCCTGATTTCTTTAGCAGTTTCTTTTTATCATCCAATTCCCATCAGAAACTCTTAAATGCACCCTGCCATTGATAAGCTACTCCCACTCAGTCTTGGTGCCTTATGCTGTGTTTTATGTGTATCTCTTCAGCGTTTTCATCCCTAATCCACCCGACCGATGCACTGATGTATGTTTTTTGTTTCTATTTTTACTTTTTAAAAGACTGGTGATCAAGCTTGGCAGACTTCAACTTGAGCACCTTTTATTCCAGTTTTTGGTCATTCTGCTTTCTGATTTCTACCCTATGAAATGCACTGATGTTGAAGGAAACCTGATGTAGAAAAATGTGTGATGATACTCAAATAAAGTTGCATATCACCTGTAAACGGTCTTCATAAATGTTCTGTTGTAGGATTATAGCCTGTTACTAAAATGTCTCATGAGCAGCTGGATGGATTTTAAGGTGGCTTGTGAAAAGTAACCATTGGATGAACACCTAATGAACTGATTAACCTTTGGAATGGACCTACTGAAAGATGGCTGCCATAGATAACCTTAACACAGAAATCGCTGTAGTGCCTGTTATGGTCAAATCATTACTTACTCCTCGTTAAATCAGCAGTTTGTTTTTGCCAAACACATGAAATTAATATAGTCTTGTCTCGTCTTCCTCCGCTTATCCGGGTCCGGGTCGCGGGGGCAGCATCCCAACTAGGGAGCTCCAGACCGTCCTCTCCCCGGCCTTGTCCACCAGCTCCTCCAGCAGGACCCCAAAGCGTTCCCGGACCAGACTGGAGATGTAACCTCTCCAACGTGTCCTGGGTCGACCCGGGGGCCTTCTGCCGGCAGGACATGCCCGAAACACCTCCCCAGGGAGGCATCCTGACCAGATGCCCAATCCACCTCAACTGGCTCCTTTCGATCCGGAGGAGCAGCGGTTCTACTCCGAGTCCCTCCCGAATGTCCGAGCTCCTCACCCTATCTCTAAGGCTGAGCCCGGCCACCCTACGGAGGAAACTCATTTCGGCCGCTTGTATCCGTGATCTCGTTCTTTCGGTCATTACACAAAGCTCATGACCATAGGTGAGGATTGGGACGTAGATCAACCGGTAAATCGAGAGCCTGGCTTTCTGGCTCAGCTCCCTCTTCACCATGACAGATCAGCTCAGCGTCCGCATCACTGCAGACGCCGAACCAATCCACCAGGCACGTGCGGGGGTGGGGTGGGTGGGTGGTGGGGCGGTGATGGGGGGGCTTGAGACCCTGCCCCTTTTGTCCCATGTGCCCAAAGTGCCCTTTTTGAGGTTTAATTTTATATATATATATTTTTTTTTTTCTTTCAATTTTTAAAAAATGTTTTAAAGAATTTTTTGTTTGTGCCCCCTCAACAATAACAAAAATAATAATTAATAAAATTTCTGTTTAATAAAGTTATATAGCTGGCGTGAGTTACGTGACCATACCATCTCTTCCTCATGCCAGAGCGCACAGCCGGTTACAACAAGCTGCGAGCACCCACGTTTTCTTCATGGCCGAGCGAGTGGTGCAGAGCTTTTAGGACATGCATATTGATTGGGAGAAACGGTCTAACACCGGTAAGTAGGATGCACACTACTATACACAGTTATTAGATTATTCTGTACATTATTAAGTTGTTTTGTGGCACTAGGTGTGTGTGATATATTACTAGCTGGGTGTGTGACTGTGGCTGGGTACCTATTCTGAACCTCAGTAGCTTTAGGATTAACCAAAAACATTCTGTACATAAGTACTTGTACGAAAATATTTTTTCAATCTTAAATATTGGGAATTTGCCAATAAAATGTCATTGTTGTTAACTAGGTACCGCAAAGTTGCATTCCTATTGCTGCTGCGTGTCACGTGACTGGGGTCTCACACGGCCCTGCTTCTTGTTTACTGAATCACTTCCTGGTTCGCAGACTGATAAAACTTGAACAAATTTTAAATTTAGCTACCTTTTGTGAAAGGAAATAAGAAAAATACTAAAGGTAACATCCGTCACAAGTTTTGTGTTACAAAATATTCAGTCCTTGTCTGTTAATTCTGTCCAGCGTTTTAGGGAACATAGTTTTGTTTTAGATTTTAAGGTTTCTCAGCCCTTCTGGTGGGTTTTATAGTTCACTAATATACTATGCATATTCTCAAAATTTTGGAGTTTATATTTGCTCTCTTTTTGAATGCATTGTATTAAAAACATTATGTTTTAAAGATGTACAAGTAAAAAAAACTACTGTTTTCACAGCAAAATTATTTTATCTGTACAGTTCTCTGTTTTGCACAAAGTTGATAGTAAAACTGAATGAAAGCATAAACATTGTTTTATTCTTTATTTTTTATTATAATTACTAAAGCACTATGATTAAAATAGTATGGAAATATTCTGGATCAGCATCGTGAAGCAAATTTGTGGCCAAATTATATACATTTAGTTTTCTGGAAAAGGAATGAAATGTCCCAGTATGTGTATGCATGAGTTTTATATGCATGAAAAAATATTTGTAAATTAATTATGATATATCATTGTACAGACATGCCTCGTAAGGAGAGGAGGCAGAAGCAGCAACAGAAAGAGCTACATGAGGCAGCTAAAGGCAGTGGGTCCCTCACCAGCTGGATAAAAAAAGAGTACAGGTAAGTTGCATCACAGCAACAAGTGTAGAAACAATAATATATACAACTGCAATGTTTTGATGCCAGAAAATGGTTTTTGTTAGCTACTTGATCATGGATCAGGTGCAAGACCTGTTAAATGTGAATAACTACATAATTCATTCATACAATAGCTAATTTGGCCTTGTTCTCTGATGGGCAGCAAGTGGAGAGTGATATATCACATGAGGAGATTGAAGACACACACACACACACACACACACACACACACACACACACACACACACACACACACACACACACAACTCTTTCTGTTTATATTTCTGTCACATTCTTATCTCTGACACAAACTCCTCTATTATCCACTAATGTTTAGATTTCCATTAATTCACCACAGGTGTTGTCTCAGATAGTTCTGTCTTACAGTTCTAAGAGTTTTCACCAATTTTTGCCTTTTTTTATTATCTTACATTAATTTTGTAATTGACTAACATTTCTCCTCTGTTCGTTTTACTACCTACAGTTTGAGATCAACACAGCCTTGCCCTCCAGCATCAGCAGCAAGAGGAGCAACCCTGCAACAGCTATTGTACCCCATCATCAGGTAAAATAGGACAGCAATAGATCAGGAGGTGGAGCATGTTGTCCAGTAATAAGAAGGTTGCAGGTTTGATCCTGACTTCAATCAGAGATTGATGCTGTTGTGTCCTTGGGCAAGACACTTAACCTGCTTTGCCTGCTGGTGGTGGTCGGAGGGACTGGTGGCGCCTGTGCTCAGCAGCTTCACCTGTCAGTGCGCTCCAGAGCAGCTATGGCTACATCATAGCTCATCACTATCAGTGTGTTAATGTGTGTGTGTGTGTGAATTTTGTTGTAATGTGCCTTGGGGGGTTGTAGAACCCTAAGAAGGCATTATACAAATACAGACCATTTACCAAAACAAGTTACTTTTGCTTTACATTGTCCTTATGTGGTAAGGGTGTATATAATGATTTGCTTCCTGTTTGAATTTCTAATAAATATGATTTGTTATTCAGCCGGGTATACTGTGGTTATGTCATGATGTTTGAAAATATTATTCTGTGTGCCCCTTTTTAAATTTGAGCACCCGCCCCTTCAAAGGTCTCTGCACAGCCCTGCAAACCACCCTTTTCCGGTTTAATATAAACTATAACTGTTTATTTTAAAGAGTAAAGATTTTATCATGTAGTCAGTCACTGCAAGGCATCCATGAAATATACAATCGCAGAGGGAAAGTATTCACATGTATTACTTAAGCCTGATTCATGGTTCTCCGTCAGCTCCGCAAGGGACAGACGCACGGATTGACGGAAGCGTTTTGCTCTCATACTTCTCCGTCTCCTGGGGAGTGTTGCAAAACTATTCCCCCACCAGGACAACAGAGGGCGTAGCGCTGTTCTGTGGTATCCTGTCATGTATCCGGTCCAAGATAGTGGCCGTGTTCGAGATGAGCCAGTTCTGCGCAGATTAGACCAGCGGTGATCGGCAAGCAGTGCATGCCGGTTAGATTTGTGTCCGACTTGACGCCGACTTGCTCTGACGTCATGCATACGTAGGCAACGATAACCTCATGAGATCAAGGCAGCCGCAGATTTTGGAGCAAGGCGCTGCAGTTGCTCTCCCTCGGCTGCAAAACCTAGGGGATGATGGGAAACGCCTGGCTCTCACCTGATCTAAGGTCTGATTGGTTCATATTTGGATCCAAACATCCGGTGGTAGAACATGAAATGTTAGTTGGTCACATGTATTCTGTAAATCATGTAACGTTGATGATGACAACTATCTAGGCCATAAAGAGAAATGTGTTTTGTATTCTTTTGTCACGTTTCCTATGAGCACACTGAACCTACAGCGGATAACCTTTACTTATTATTACAGTCATGTCTCCATTTACAATATACGATATCCACAAGCACGTGAGGATGTGTTTCAGCTGCTAACAGGCACCAGAATTAAAATTGAAAATTAAACAAGTGTGAACGCTCACGCGATATCTTCATCCATCGTCACCCCCGAGCTACACATGTAGGGAAATCTGTCCAACTTACGTCGGCTTTCAGCCACTTCCCCTGCTGCTTCCGCCTGCTCTCGTCTGTTTTCCAGGCGAGGCGCAGCTCAACTCGAACACGGCCACTGTGTTTATGTTTTTTTGTATACAAGACTTTTTAACACAGACGAATTTGTCTCTCATCCTCCTCCACCTCTTCATGCGCTCCCCGCCTCTAAACCCACGTTTCCTGTCATTTCCATCCACAAATAAAACGCTTGCTGCGCATCTTCACTCCTCCAGTCACGGGGGAATTAAACGTTCATGTTTTTAGTTTGTTCGTGTAGAGAAATAGAGTGATGTAACTATCTAGAGTTGTATTTTAATATACTGTAAGTAGATCATTTTTTATAATCAGAAGATGGGCTGTTTTTTATCATCAGGGAGTTTAATTAAACACTCTGTATTGACTTTGAGACAAGAAAAGAGAGAGAGTTGGGATCGTTTAAGAATCTTTAATTTCTTAATTATAAATTCTTAACAATCTATCAGGACTAACTCTGTGTTGTTTGGAAATGAATGTGATGTTCGATGTGTGTGTGTGTGTGGTTGGTTCAGACTCCTTAGGCTGACGTCATTGAATCTGGTAGTCTTTGATTGCTATGACTAGATATCACGAGGCTTATAAAGTGATGACATGAGCTGCTATTTTGCCGTGTACGTACCCAGTGGGGGCCTCCCAGGTAGATCAGGAAATGCCAGGTCTGAAGACCTCGGATGTGCGCTGGAGCTGGTCGAAACAGCGATCACAGCGTTTCAAAGCCCGTCTGAAGGGTCGACCCAGGTAACAATCGGCAGCGTCAGCAGGTGCTCTTATTTTGAAAGGATGTCGTCTGGTTGTTAAACGACGAAAATCTCCAACTTCACAGTTCTTAGTTTAAAGAAGAAAACACATCTGGCCAGCCTGTGCTTCTCTTTGGGATGACGGTGAACAGAACTGAAGTCAAAATGGAACTGAACTTAAAATGGCGTTGCCTTGTTTTATACCTCTGAATTGTTGATAAGTTTTAGTAAAGCGGATTGGACACTTTAAGTCAACAAGCCAGATTCTCTTGCAGCAGCTGAAAGCTCTGATTGGTTGGAACAATGTGTCATGCGTTTCTATGGAGATGAGGGTCAGTCTGTCTGTGCAGTAGTCCTGTTTTCATTAAACACATAAATCATGACATCTTTATTCCACAGATCATTCACTTGATTATTATTGATCAACTTCTGGTTCGACTAGCTTTAATCACAAATTAAGTACTTTGATTATTGAAAAGCGTTCTTCTTCTCCTTCTGGCTCTTCTCCTGGAATGTAAACAGTCTGAGGAACACCCGACCTTGGCGTTTTCTACACGGGTGTTACTGTGTACAGGGGCAGCTGTGTGGAGCTGAAAATAATGAACTTCATAACTTTACATTCGCGAGGTATTCTTCAAGCTGCTCCGTGTCTGCCGCTAGTTATCCTCGGCTCTCTTTATGTTTTTGAGGGTGCAATGGCGGCGGTGTAGACGACAGCGGCGTCCTGACCAATCACAAGCTTGTGTTGTCCGTCTCGACTGATGGATGTTTAGAAAAGAGAGCTCGAGTCCGTCCGTCCTTGCAGAGCTCTCCGGCAGGCCCGCTAGGACGTTGCGTGTCTCCGCACTGACGCAGACGGAGAAGCATGAATGAGGCTTTAGGTAGAGGTACTGTGGTTTAAAAAGACGTGTCAAAGTTCAAGTATCAATTCAAGTTTTTTACTTGAGTTGAAGTAAAAACATTATGGTTTCAAAACTATTTAACACTAGAACTACCAGGATTTTCTGACCCCTTCAGCTCTACCAGAGGTAGCCAAATGGCTCCTTGGTTGGAAAATCACAACTCAATCACTGACAGTTAGCTGCCTTTCATTTGCCTTCCATTTCATTTGTGCTCTGCACAGATAATGGCTACATTGGAATGTGGAAGAATGTTGGGGAACTTGAAATATTTCAGTCATTTAGGTTGGCCTGACTCTTTTGCCCTGGTAGAAAATGATTCCCAAGCCCTTTTTACAAGACACACTGTGCCGGCAAATCAGCGTAACATTACTGCAACCGTGCGTTTGCAGCGAATTTTGCTGCATTTGTTGCGCCTCGCTTGGTAGTAATGTTGCGGTAATTGTCTGTCCTATGAACAGTGATTGCACCTTGGCACAACAGAGGAAGATGTCAAATGACGTAGCAAATGTGTGGCGACCCCTGACCAGAAAGAGTATGTAAACCACGTAAACATGGGAAAGTTGGTAAACAACCAGCGGACATGGCTAATTGGAGTGACAACGAGATCTGTGAACTTCTGTCTTTACGAGCAGAGGCAGAAGTAGCCAGACAATTCTCAGGAACTGTGACGGACAGCCACCTCTTTGAGGGTTTGTCTAAAAAATTCAAGGGGCGTGGCTTCAGCCGAGACAGAGAACAGATCACGTCAAAACATTGAAGAAGTTTCACTTTTCACAGTTTCTTTTTACATGTAACTGCAGCCAGGTAACCTGAAAAATAAATTCTGTTCAGATTTAGCTGATCACCTGAAGCCTTTTCAAGAGTCTTGCTTGTTTTCAACACCTGAAAAGCAGCTTCATCACAGCTGTTATGAACCTTCTTTTGGAACCTGGACATTCGAAGCCTGCACTGCAGTTAATCTGCATTATTCCCCCACAACTGTTTGAGTTGCAACACAGAGCATTCACAAAAGGCTTGTGCATTTGAAGGAAGGTTTGTTGTTATAATAAAACCATAATGCAGGGTATCCGCGCGTCCTTAAAAAGTCTTAAAAAGTCTTAAATTTGCTTTTCAAAATTTAAGGCCTTAAAAATCCTTAAAAATAACAAATAATCCTTAAATACAGTTTCCAAAGGTCTTAAATTACCAAAGACCCAATAAACAAGATTCTTTTATTTCGATAAAAATTTTGTGAATTTCTAGTTAGTGTTCAGGATTTTTTGTGCGTGATGTTGGCGTAAGCGGAACCGTACACATTCAGTTGGTTGTGAAAGGGGGCTATTTTTAGATGAGCACATTAGCTGGTTAAGCTAGGGGGAGCTTGTGCCATGGGGAAGTTTAATGGCAACTGGATGGTTATTCCCACGTTCGTGATGTGGTTAGCACCGGTTCCAGGCAATAGCTGGAAATGATAGCTTAAATTTAATATTGAAAATAGCTTAAATTTGGTCAAAGTGGCCTTAAAAAAGGTCTTAAAAAGTCTTAAATTTGGCTCCCTTAAACTTGAAGATACCCTGCATAATGCTTTCTTGGATTGCCTGAGCATTTTGTGGCCCTTTTGTAAAAAGGGCTTCTGTTGAATCTGGTCAACTGAACTTGCCCACCCAAAATAACTTATGACGGACTTTGTGAAGACTTTAGATAAGCTCACAAGTTGTGAATGCAACATAAGCTATAAAGGCTACAAACATAGTAATAAAAAAAACGTTTTACAGATGCCTGTATGCTCTGTCATTATTTCCTGCATGTAGCCTCTGACTGAAGACACTCTTGTTGAGTAGTCTTGTGTTTCTGTTTTTTCTCTAGCTGCCTCTTTACCTGACTGCTAGAAAAACGAGGCAGGAGGGGGAGGTGAGGGGAGCACCAGCATCTCCTGAAGTGATTTACAGAACAAAGGCGAACGTTCACAAGTGATTAAGAATGCTAGTTGAAAACAACGGTGCCAAATGGCGGCTCTATGTTGGATCCAGGGGGGGGTGTGGGTGGGGGGGGGGGTGGAGCCAATTGGCAGCTCTCTGGGAGTTCTAGTGTTAAACCATAAAGGTATAAGCAATGTAAATTAAAAAGTTCATTAAGATGCACTACAGAACTACTAGCCTGGTAAGCCATCCTATATATTAACCTAAAGGATCATCATGGAACACCATACAAATACGGTGTTTGGTGCTGTTTGGATCGCTGGCTGTAATGCACATAACACACAAGCTTGCAATGTAAAGCAGGAAAACACCTGACCCCTCCAGCTCGGCTGTGTGACTGCACTAACCTGTCCTGTGTGACCCTCACCATGTGACCCTCATGTCCATGCTGTCTCTGGAGGAGCAGATAGGAAACGAGATCTCCTGTAACTTAAATTGAATCAAAACTTCCTCCCAGTTTCTCTTTAAGTTGAATTTAACATCACTTTATCATCATGAAACAAAAGAATAAAGTGGGACAAAAACTTCTATCTTCTATTTCTCTCTCCTTTTAACTTCTCCGTGTCCCTAAATAAAAGAGACCGATGAACTGCAGCCACCGCCGAAAACATCCCCCACACCATTACACCACCACCAGCCTGCACAGTGGTAACAAGGCATGATGGATCCATGTTCTCATTCTGTTTACGTCAAATTCTGACTCTACCATTTGAATGTCTCAACAGAAATCGAGACTCATCAGACCAGGCTACATTTTTCCAGTCTTCAACTGTCCAGTTTTGGTGAGCTCGTGCAAATGGTAGCCTCTTATTCCTATTTGTAGTGGAGATGAGTGGTACCCAGTGGGGTCTTCTGCTGTTGTAGCCCATCCACCTCAAGGTCGTGTGCGTTGTGGCTTCATAAATGCTTTGCTGCATTCCTCGGTTGTAACGAGTGGCTATTTCAGTCAAAGTTGCGCTTCAATCAGCTTGAATCAGTCGGCCCATTCTCCTCTGACCTCTAGCATCAACAAGACATTTTGGCCCACAGGACTGCTGCATACTGGATGCTTTTCCCTTTTCACACCATTCTTTGTAAACCCTAGAAATGGTTGTGGGTGAAAATCCCAGTAACTGAGCAGATTGTGAAATACTCAGACCGGCCCGTCTGGCACCAACAACTATGCCACACCCAAAATACCTTAAATCACATTTTTTCCCATTCTGACATTCAGTTTGGAGATCAGGAGATTGTCTTGACCAGGACCACACCCCTAAATGCACTGAAGCAATTGCCATGTGATTGGTTGGTTAGATAATTGTGTTGAGAAGTTGAACAGGTATTCCTAATAATCCTTTACGTGAGTGTATATGAAAATATATATAGACTGGCTCTGACCCATAGTCAGAGCTCAGTTGTAGAGGTGGAATCATTCAAGCGGTCTCTGCTTATGACTGGACAGAATAAGAACCAATCAGAGAAGAGAATGGTGTTGTTGTGTCCTTGGGCAAGACACTTAACCCACATTGCCTACTGGTGGTGGTTGGACGGACCGGTGCATGAGACATCCTACGCCAGGGCTATTTAATTTTGGGCCTCGAGGGCCGGTATCCAGCTCGTTTTATTTTTAACCCTGCTACAACACATCTGATTTCAATCAGCAGGTGATTAACAGGCTTCTGCTGAACCTGATGAGCTGCTGCACAGGTGATTCAACCACTGAATCATGTGTGTTGGAGCAACCACTAAAACTTGCTGAACACCGGCCCTCGAGGCTCGAACTTGAATAGCCCTGCCCTACACACTCATACCCTTGGTCAGGATTGCGCAGTTGAAGGGCACGTATTGGGACTCACTCTATGACAGAAATTGCTGCACCCAAAATACCAGGAAATGCAACACAAGATGATTCGGTGGTGTTAAAAGTGTAAATAACATTTTAAACCTACACTTAAATCCAGATTATTCAAAGCACTTATAGTCTCTATGATGTAGAGATCGTTTACTTTAATTTTCATGTTTTTAAAAAAATATGTTTTATGATTCCTATGTTCTACTTCCAGAGAGACTGGTGTGGCAGCACCCTAGCGCCCCCTGTGGACAAGCCGCCACTGATTCATACCCAAAATTCCTAAAAAAAAATCAATAAAAATAAAAAAAATTCTCAGAACATGTCATAATTTCAACTCACCTTATCCGGTGTTTGAACCTTCTATGTCGCATTGTTCCTTTCAAGTGCTCTGTGGCTCAAACCTTCCTTCTAATTTCCTGAAACTCAGATATTTCATTTTGTAGAAGAAAACTGCTCAAAACCACTGTAAACATTTGTTTATTTATATATTGCAGAAATATTTTACTTCAGTATACAGCAGAATAATTCTGAGTCTGAGCAAAAGACATTATACAACTCATTTAGAAAAGAAAACAATAATTTGACAAACCTAATACTGCCTCCTAGTGGCAGAATATAATCATTATAGAGTATTTAATTTGGGTTTGCAAATAAAACAGTAGATTATTTTAATTTCAGAATATAATATTTCATATCTCCTGCTGTGCATAAATTAATCTCTGTGTACACAAAATTAACAATCAAAAGAAAGACAGAAAAAGCAGCTATAATGACAAACACTCACAGTGCATTGGTGTGAATTATGGCACAAAAATTCAGCATGATCAACGACAAGACTGAAAGATCTGAATACTCCTGACACAGTCCTCGACCTGGAGGATTAAATTATCTGACATGTCGTGAATAATGATGCACATTCATTAAGGCATGAAATTATTGGGTGCTGATTTTAAATTAAAAATAACAGCTACATTTTGTCATATTTAGCTCCTCAAATAAAACATTTGGCGGGAAATTTCAATTTTAGATCTAAATGTTTAAAAATAAACTAAAAGTGGTAAAAATAAAAATTTAGAATAAAATCTAAATCTAGAAAGCTGTCTAAAGTTTATCTAAGTATAAAAGTGGTGGACTTAAAATATATATTTAACGAACACAAATTAAAACTGATGTATAATAAATTTAGCTCAAAAGTGAAGTGAAAGAATCCTCTATCTGATGTCTTAGCGTCTAGCATCCTTGATGGTAAGATTGTCAGAGTCCATTGAGCAGGTTGAATCTAAATAGGAAGCTGCAAGCAGCGTCGTTCAGCCCTCGCAGCAAAGCTGCTCGACCTCTGTCCACACCCCCTCCACTCTATCCCCGACGCTCTCCCATCCCACCGCCCTGCAACCAGTGGTTTACGAGCGCCCATGCGTGCCAGACGCCCCAGCGTCCATTAAACTGTGATCACTATGAGCTGTCACCTCAATCTGACTCAACCTTTCCTCCTTGCCTGCCAACAGTTCCCACTAAAAAGGCTTTACATTAGCAAAATATTCCAGCTTCGAAAGAGACACTGTAGCGTAATTGGAACAAAATGGCTGACTTCTTGTGGGATTTGGAGCATGGCTCAATGAGACTTCTTTGTAGGCCCAGACACACTACATAAGTGTGCAAAATTTCACAACCCTCAGTCAAAGCATGACTTGGGGCTGAGATTTTTAATGGACCTAGGGGGCGCTAGTGTAAAAACTAAACCATGGCCACCAGATTTTCAGGTTATTGACGTTTGGATTTGTGATAATCACCTGAATTTTTGTACCGATAACATCAGAATTGAGGAAATGAGAGGCAAACGTAATTCCATGGCGGGATGTCAAAATTCGCCATGCCCCCAAACCGCTGCTCTTTTTTGAAACCTACCAATACTGGACACCAAGTGACCCCAACTTGTCTACTGCTATTTGCCAGAGATTCATGTTGATTAGGTTAAAGTAGTAAATTTAGGAGCTTTGAGAGTAAAGCATTGTGTCGTGACAGGTCAGTGTTTGAGGTATCGTTAGACTTTTGAAAAATCTATAGGTTCAGTTTTTCCAGCTATGTCTTAAGAATATTCAGCAGAAGTATATAGGCAAGGGCTGCACAGTAGCACAGTGGTTAGAGCCGTTGCCTTGCAGCGAGAAGTTAAACTTGACCTTTTTGGTCCTGAGGGGGTGGGGCTTGTGTGACATCTTCAATCGACCATTCATTTGTCTTTGGGGATCGATGAGAAATGCCCATAGAAAATGTTGTAACTATAATATTTTCATTTATGAAATTATAGCCATTTAAAATTATTTGGCGAGTGATCAAACTTTGAGGCCTGGCCCCGTACCTTCAGTATTTACAAAAAGTCAATTTTATTTTCTCATTTTAATCGCCCATCCCTTCTGATTGATTGCACACACATTTTGAGACGATTGTGAGAAAAATGACCAAACTGTTCAATCAAATACAGACCCTACAAACGACCTAAACTGTGTCAAAATTGCTACTTCAATCCAAAATGGCCGACTTCCTGTTTGATGTTGACCATGGGTGCAAGAGACTTTTCTGTGCATATTGGCAAGTTCTACAAGTGTACATAATTTCATCACTCTACAATAAAAAAGGTCAATAGAGGGGGTTCTTTTTCACTTTGTAGGTGGCGCTGTCGAGCCAATTTTATTGTGAGTTTTTTAATGCCCTTAAAGAACATAAATTTCTAGGGGATCTCTGTGTTTGAAGTTATTTGTAGTATTATATATACTGTAAACAATAAAATAACAACCATTTACTTAATATCAAATGCAAATATTTAACGTTGTATATATTTATAGTTATACAATTAAAAATTAAAATTTTGTATTTTTTCTGACTTTAAATATTTAGAGTTTAGTTTTATTTGTAATAATACTTTTAAAAATATAACATAAAACCTACATTCAATTCCAAATGTGAAAATATTTAGATTCAGCATCGTTTATTTAGATTTTATTGTGAGCATTAAGGTTTCCATTATTATATATTTAATATTAAACTACAAATATACAAATATATTGTTTAGATTTGACTCTACATACTGTATTTATATTTAGAACATTTTTGTGTATTTGAATTTCATACGAAATATTTACTTTTAACATCACTATAGTAAATACGGTATATGGATATGGATTCTATATAAAATATAAAATAACTAAGTACCTAATACCAAATGCAAATCTAACTACATAACATAAAACTTATGATCAATTCCAAATTTACAGACTTTGAGATTAATTATTATTTAGACTTTATAGTGAGTATTAAGGTTTTAATTATGTTATAGAGCTCCGGACGTCACATGACTCTCAGAGAGTAGACGCCATGTTGGCAGGCAACAAAGGTTAACAAAATGAACGGGATCGGCTTGGATTTTCCTCCGTCTGAGTTTACTTCACTCTTCAAAACCAAAGAAATCGTTTTATTTAGTCAGAAATTAAATAGACTAAACATCTCCGACCCTTACCATGCCCCTGGGATACTTTTTAAAAATGCCAGAAGCTGCCGGAGTGGACCTGGCCAGGCGATGCCTTGGGATTCCCCCGGAGGAGCTGGCCCAAGTGGCTGGGGAGAGGGAAGTCTGGGCCTCTCACTTAGGCTACTGCCCCCGTGACACGACTCCGGATAAGTGGATGAAAATGGATGGATGGACAAATAATATAGATTTACATGTAAGTAGTTTAAATAGAGTGCTGTTTGAATGTATAAACTGAATACCAAGAGAAATCACTAGTTAGATTTTTTTTCCGTGAATAAAATAAATATGTCAGGCAGGAGCGTCTCAGGATCTGTCTGAGATCTGTCTCGGTGAGACGGATAATAGCAATCCAAAGTGCTTTTTATGTGTTTGATCTGACAATCGTTCAACCATTGCTTAAAAATTAAATACAGCTTAGCCGGTTAATTGCTGTGATCATAAAACACGCAAACGGCAGCGCGCAGAACTCACGAGGCAACGTTTTACGTGATGTTTACTTGCTGCTATGAGTAATAAGACAGAAAAAGCCACGCCAAAATAAGTTTAGGAAGCCCACTAAGAATCGTAATAAAAGCATTTAAAATAAATACCATATGCAGTTGAGGAAACGTTGGTTTAAGTACCTGATATGAAGTGATCCCACAGTTTCATTTCAGCCCGGTCACTAGCGCGTTTTACTGCACTGATCAAACGTTTATGGCGCTCCGGTTCTTGGGGAATCCAGTAGATGGCTCATTCCTTATGTCGTCCGCGTCTGTTCTGCATCCTGGGGCACAACAGGAATCTACCATATTTCCCATTTGATTGAGCTTTCTGACAATGACAAATAGTCCAGCTGCGGGCTTCTGCCTGCCAATATGGCGCCGTTTCGATTTGAACTGTTGCGTTGTTGTTGTTGTTGTGACGTCAACTCCCGGAGCTCTATATAGTTCATTTTATACTACAAACTTTAATTTAGATT
Organism: Nothobranchius furzeri; assembly: GCF_043380555.1. Classification (NCBI taxonomy): domain Eukaryota; kingdom Metazoa; phylum Chordata; class Actinopteri; order Cyprinodontiformes; family Nothobranchiidae; genus Nothobranchius; species Nothobranchius furzeri. The sequence continues at coordinate 61,452,838 of NC_091742.1, forward strand.
TGATTCAACATACTCATGTTGATAAGTAGAACACTTTTATGTATTTGGATTTCATACAAAATACTTATTTTTAACATCACTTGAAACTAATATGGTCAAATACAGCTGTTATTTTTTAAATGTATTTCATGTATTAGTTTTACAATCGGCACCCCATATATTAGCAATGAGGTATCTACTGCATCACAGTTGTAATATGAGGATCTGTTCTGCTGCTGATTTAAACATAAAACATCACAGAAGCAGCACTGAAACAACAGGACAAGTTTGTTAATAAATCAACAGTTTTTTTTCTTTTATCATCTTACATTTTATATACTGTATTCAACAGCAAAGACCACTGAGACTATAGTCTTTGGTCACAAACACAATGTGCTGAAAAGTTAACACATAGCAGTGCAAAAAAATTGAGATAATTTAAAGCCTGGTTTTCATAAGTTCTGTTATTTGTCCACCAGTTTTTCTCCCTATAACACTTACACACTCGAAAAAGTAAAAAAAAAAAAAATAATAAAATAAAAATAAAAATTAAAAAAGCGACTTAAAGGGGCTGATTTAATATTGCTTTTCTATTAAAACGGGGCAACTACGACAGCTTTAGCTGCTCGTGATGGCTTCAAATACACACTTATCAAAGCAACTGACAAGCTGATCACCAAAACATTTCTCCTTCATGTTTAACATACATGTAACAGATTTGGCTAAAAGTTGTGAGTAAATTCTGTTTGGCTGTTATACCTATGTTTCTAATATACACGACAGAATTTTCCTTTTCTAATAAACATTTTCTATATTTTAAATTCTTAGCAATATTTTAGTTAAATAATTCTGATATGTATTGCTACAGAATGAAAATAGAATTAAATAAGAAATCTGATCTCCGTTTGAGGTGTTTTAAACATCCAGTGTTTAAAAATTTGTAACATCTACAATGAAGTAGTGAAATACAGTAACATACATTCATCCCTTAGCTAAAGAACAGATTTTTAAATAATAAATTCAACAGTTTCATACATTTTATTTTGAAGGGACAACAGGATGTTTGTTTAAAGGACAAGCTGAGGGAAAAACAAACCCCAAACCTTTCGATCGTCAGAGGATCAGATGTACACTTGTCCTCTGCAATCAGATGTTCAAACATGGGACTCATCCAGATCCAGGTCAACAGGGGACATGGGGAGAGGGAATTGATAGGATGAATGATGGGGTGATGGGGCAGACAGCAGCGGGGTGAGGAGAGGGTTCTCAGTGCCATCATCCTCGCTGAGCTGCAGCAGGGTATCGCAGGGCGGCAGGAGTGCTGTGGTGTCCTCGTCTCCAGGACTCTCCCTGATGCCGTTTGGACCCTGTGGTAGAAGTGGAGCCGGAGGCAAAAGGGGGCCAGGGGTGGGCATTGTGCACAGCACCGGGAGGGGAGGGGGAAGTGGAGAGGAGGTGCGGGAGAAAGGTAGAGGGGAGCAGGTTCGGGATGGGGTTGTTGGGGTGGAGGGGCGGGAGATGGAGGGGGGAGGGGAGAGGCTGCTGCGGAGGCCCCACTGCTCCCTCTTCTCCTTGCTGCTTTTGGCTGGAGGAACCTGTACGAGAACAGACTTTGTTCCTGTGGGTTCAGTCTTAAAGGGCCAGTTCACACAAATAAAACATCCACCGGTGCCGGCCCAAATCAGAGGTCAACACTGTGCGTTTCAAACAAACACAACTCAGGATTCGTACGGTCATGAAAAACCTGGAAAAGTTATGGAAATTGAAAATGCAACTTATAGGTCCTTCAAAAGTTCCTGAAAAGTAATATTCTCTGTATAGTTTTGGAAAAGTCATTGAAATATTGTTCAGATAATATTTTGGATGTGTAAAATATTAAAAATACAATAGCGTACTACGATTAAAATTTACATTGCCACAGAAGTGCAACATGACGCTCTCGCTGCTACTGTCCGACTCCGTGTGAACCGCCACGTTCGATTTCTGTTTACTAAATGCGTGCACCGCATTGGGCTAAAACGATCACGTGTGAGCCACTTTACCAATCCTCTCAATTTACCATTTTACTATTACCATTACTCTCAAAACAATCTAGTCCCAAATTAAAACATTGATCGTAATAAAACGGCTTTACCAAAAGGAGAAGTTTACCTTTGAAAAACATATGAATGTACTTTTATGAAGCAAATGGCAAGTGGCCACAAGCGCTCGGAAGGAGATGAGACAAAAATGGGGTTCACCTGACGGCCTACGATGAGAGTTCACATTACTGTAAAGTAGCCTGATTTTTCATTGGTTCATTGTTTGGCGGTGTCTCAACTTGTTATCCGACGTGGATTTTAAAATGCTACGAAATGCCGGGGAAGTGCAGTTTTAACGAGTGGCTTTTCAAGGAGAAATATCAACTGTGGCTACTGAAAGATCCTGACAAGAAACGCGCAAAATGCAGCCTTTGCTCCAAGTCCTTCGATATAAGCGGCATGGGAGAGGCGGGGCTGGTAAGCCACATGAAAGGAAAAAAACACACTGCAGCTGTCGAACGCTGCAGAAGCCTGTAGTCGGCAAGTTTTTTTAAAACAGGCAAAGATGGTGTTAGTGCAGTTTCCTCCGCACCGACACAGACGGTTGTTGATGCAGCGGCTGCAATTTCCACGGCAAGGGAGACAGTCATGGATGCATCTACAACAACAGAAGTTCTCAAAGCTGAAGTTTTGTGGGCATTAAAAGTAATGAACTCTCACTACTCTTACAAATCATCAGAAGACATAGCTGCTCTTTTCCAGGCAATGCTTCCTGACAGTCAGATTGCTAGGAGATTTGCATGTGGTGAGAAAAAATGCAGCTATGTGTGCACATATGGACTAGCCCCGTATTTTAAGAAGCTGATACTGAAGGACGTGTCGCAACAAACAGCATATTTTGATTTATTCGATGAAAGTCTTAAACATTTGCAGTCAAAACAAATGGGCATTCATGTTAGACTGTGGGTTTGATTTAGAGGCACCGACTACGATGGTCCGGCTGAAATGTGTTCATTTTTGGTCTTGGAAATTCAGTGAATGGTAATGGAAAAGTCATAGAAAAATTATGGAAAACCATAGCTAAAAAAGTGTATGAACCCTGACAACTGGACCCTTTTCATGTTTTTGAAGAGGTTTCACATACTTTCTGAGAAGCTTAGTCAAATCAAAATGAAGAGTCCAAAGCATCAAGATTTTCAACTGCAACAATTTCTCTATTAATGCAAACAAACCCACAAATTCAGCCCTCCAAAAAGGTCTTTAGGATCTTTGTTAACGTGTGAAATGTTACGACCACATTCCTGAAGGTGTGCATTGCTGTGAGACTGTCTGGGGTGCCTATCTCCAGCGGTCAATGGGCAATCAGGTGGGGTACACCCTGGACAGAGAGCCAGTTCATCACAGGGCGACACAGAGACACACACACACACACACGCACACACACGCACACACTCGCACACACACCTAAGGACAATTTGGACAGACCGATCAACCTAACAGTCATGTTTTTGGACTGGGAGGAAGCCGGAGTACCCGGAGAGAACCCACGCATGCACAAGGAGAACATGCAAATTCCATGCAGAAAGATCCCTGGAAGTGAACCCAGGACCTTCTTGCTACAAGGCACCAGCTCTAACCACTGCACCACTGTGCAGCTTCTTGCTCATATTCAGTGATAGTTTATTTATATCCAACCATGATTTAATTTGATCAAGTCAGCATTCGTCTCTTGTATTAGATGTAGCAAGTCCAGTGGTGGGCAGTCAGGGCCAGCAAAGCCTTCTCTGCTGGCCTAAACATACTCAAAAACGTAAATGTATTTTTTTTTTCCTTTGGTAAATATTTTTAAATTAAAAAAAATGTTCACTGGTCTATTTTCTTTATATCCTATTATACCCACTTGGCTGCGCTGCTTCCAGTGTTAAAATACCAAGGCTGGGTGTTATCCAATCAGATTTAAGCTAGCTTGTGTTTTCAGGCAGATTAAGTCTGCTCTAGGCCTTCAGAATCAAACGAGAAGCCCGCTGTCCGCTGTAAGTGAACAGAGACGATCTAGTTGCGATAGCCAATCAGCTCACGAGTCAGCGTGGCCCAGGCCAGCTAGCTGGCCTCACGCAAAAGTTGACATGAACGCATCCTGTGATTGGATAAGCAGTAGTTAGAACTTTTCTAGCAGCATGAAGCAAAATATCAAAACTAAACACAGAGATTTGTACCTATAGGCAGCTATAGGTGTATTTTTGAACACATGATGGCTGAAAGAGGAGAAGGGACCGACTTGGTGGCAGATTAACTTGCCACACCATTTTCCAGACGGACCTTTCAAGAAAAAATGGATCTTGTGAGAACAGGTCGTCCGACTCCAACGCTAGCTGGCTTGTCCCAGCAGGAGAAAGGATTTGTTTAGTCATTTTCAGGCAAGCAACTATGAACGGTACCCATGGCAAACAGCTTCAGAGAACCGCTGCAGGTTATTCTGCTGGGAATGCCTGTTGCTCGCATCAGATGGATTTGGTAGCATTAAAGCGCGTTAAAACGTACGCCAGAAACACGACCGGGCAGACACGTCTTTCAGCATTAGCCTCCATGTCCATAGAAAAGGATCCACTCATGGACCTGAAGCGCACAGATAAACTGCACAGAGCCACTGAGGTTTTCCTGAGGAAAGAAAGAAGGATGGATTTTATTTTCAAATGAGCAGGAGAGGAGGAGATCCATGCTGGACATTTATGTTGGTGAGTAGAAAGTATTTTTTTTAATGTTTTGTCATTTCATTTTGTTAATAATCAATAAATGGTAACGAAATAAAATGTCTAAATAAAATTATTCTGTGTTCTGTTTCTATGCAATTTATATTGTGTATAACGTGGTGTGTGCAGCTGCGCCAACATGTTCAATTGTTTCGCGGTACAATTTTCTCCAAAACAAATGCAAATAATGTGTTTGCTTTACTTATTTATTTTATTGTCTCATCTCTTAAACACATCTTTCATTTTTGAGATTTGACAGTATCCGTGGTCTTAGCTTCCTACTCTCAATTGGGAATGCGAGTTTGATTTTAAAGGCTCCGGAAATGACGTCTTACCCAGCCACTGGTGTGTGTGTGTGTGTGTGTGTGTGTGTGTGTGTGTGTGTGTGTGTGTGTGTGTGTGTGTGTGTGTGAGAGAGAGGTTTCTCCAGCTGTGATGTCCTATTGATGGTATTTTAAGGTGTGTTAATTTAGATTGGACTGAATAGGAAGTCACGGAAGGCCCAGGGGTGGAATGCACCGCCCGCCACTGAGCAAGTCACTACCAGAACAAAATATGTTGGTATCATCAGCAAATAGAACCATCTTAAGTACTTGGGAAACCTTACATATGTCATATACATTAAAAATAGTTTAGGGCCCAATACTGACCCCTGTGGGACGCCACATGTAATATTCTGACAGGATGAACGAACATCATCTAGTTTCAAAAACTGCTTCCTTTCAGATAGGTAATGTAGCAGGATGAAACAAGCCTGCTCCAAATTAGGTGGGTTGGCGCATACCGGCTTCTGTACTCATGAGGGCGCTGTGGGTGTAAAAGGGAGCTCTGCTCACTGTTGGAGCACGCTAAAGAAACGCTGCATTCTGGCGTCAGCTGCTGTATTCAAACTGCGCCTCAGTAGGTGATCAGCTTTGCTTTGGTGGTATGTACTCTACTGGCTAATCAATTAGTTTTAAGGAGATTCGTACTCAAGCTGTGTTGTACACTCAACAGCTTGGGCATTTGTTTATTTTGTACTGGGTGTGACGCTACCGCTCATCCCAGAGTGAACTGAGCATTGGAGAACAGGTATGTAGCTCCTGCAGGGGACAGCATGTGAGTTGAACTAATCCAACTCAAGCTCTGTGTTAAAACTCGGACAGGTGTTGAGCACCTGTGCGCTGCCGGGCGGGGAAGCTGTTAAGTAAAATTGATATTATAGCTTAATTTCTTGACTGCTAAAACTTCTGGTGCTCATTAAGAATGAATAAACGCAGGGTTCATCCTGTTTAGTCTCCACAGGGAGGACGTGAGCTTGCGTTTCTGGTCAGACCAAGCGGGTCTGTTTTATCAGTCAAACTCCCATGAGAAATGTCTAGAAACTGCTTTGTTAATTCAGTGTGCACCTGGAGCTGAGACGTCCCTTTGCTAGCAGCTTCCCGCCTGATGGTCTACGTAATAGTCTCAGGAATGTGATGTGTGTGTGTGTTTCTTCAATAAATGCTGTCGGAGGACGTTTGTCTGACGAGAGTTATCTGAGATTCGTGCTTGGTGTGTATTTATTTTACACTCCACTTTGCAAAGTCTATATTGGTTGTTTATCATTCATATTGGTGTTGATTGGTTATTGCTATAACCCCCTGTGCATTAAACTTTCCCTAAGGTAACCCTGGATTGATAAAAATTACCTAACAGAAGCTTGCTTGTGGCCTAGATTATACTAGCGGGCAGACAGGTAGGTATGGTCACCTTTTCCAGACTTGGTCAAAAATATAAGTTGTTGACCTGTACCTTTTCCCTGCTTTCTCTTAGATTGTGCTCTGTGGTCTGGTGGGTGGCACCACTGTTTCGCTTTAGTTATTTTATTCCTTCAGTCCCCCCCCCCCCCCCCCCCCCCCCCCAGTGCCAACCACTGTTTATGTGTATACTAAAGATTGTAAAATTTCAAGCTAATAGAAATGTTTATAATAGACGTGGTGAGAAATATTGAAAAAGGACAAGTTTGAGGACGCGATAGACAGAATTTGATGGTAAACAAGTATAAATATCACAATCCAAAAGGACTACCAATGGTTTAAATGCTTGGTTCATTTTTTCAGCTGAATTGACAAACATTCTTCAGATGAAACACAAAATTTCTTCAAAAATGGAGAAAAGGCCAAGCTGATGTTTTTTTCAACCATTCTGGATGAGTGAGGACCTTCAACAACTGGAATTAATAGAATTTTTATATTTTAAAGGTGTGGTACACTGAAAACCCATTTTTTATGATTATTCATGATTGCAATCCCTCTGCCATCCTGCCTGGCTCGTAATCAACGAGGGACGGCTTTTACATTTGATGGCAAGCATTCCCTGTTTTTTGTCATATCTATTCTAAAATAGCACGTGGAAAATAAACGTCTGATTTTTGCACAAATCTTTCGGCAAACATGCTCAGCTTGCGGCATGGATCCCCATTTCTGACCTCAGCGGCTGCAGCTGCAGGTGGATGAATATGCCCTTCGAAAGAAGACAGGGTGACGTCTTTTATACAAACCTGGTTTCAGAAAAACACCCTCAGTAAAAATTTTGGGCAACGGGAAATTATTCCTCAACAGTTTCAGCTGATTGTATCATTCAGGAATAAAACACGTTTTTAAATATCTCTCTCTTCAGCCACATGCTATTTTAAACTGAACACCACTCGGCATTGTCCCATAGCCTGAGTCATCTGCTTGTGGACAGATGCCAATCATACATCTGCCCATAAGCAGAAACAAATGCACACGCGTTCATTGAAGTACCTTGACTGATAGAGTTGGCAATAGTTTTATGAAAACATATGGCTTTAAAATATTTATATGAAAAAAATAACACTGGGTGAGATAAATAATTGCACACCAGGTGTTACAGATGCGCACTCATGAACAAAAGGCATTGCTTGGCTAGGCAGCAGGGAGCAGAGCTTAAGATGAAATACATTTTTTCTGCCTCTAGACGGTGTCTACTGACTCTGGGTTTTTGCTTTAAAGAGACAACGTGTAGTGTTTTCCATTAATCTCTGGCAGGTGACTCTAATCACTATCAATGTGCTGTAAAGCACATTAAGATGCCTTTGTGTGGGAAATATGCCATATAAATAAAGCTGTCTTATCTGGAAATATTCCAGTTGTTGAAAAATATTGGTGGCTTCATAACACATAACCATAAAAATTGGGTCTAAAATACATGGGAGCAGGTCTAAGTCTCTGGATGATGCCATATTAGACGCCGTGTTTCCTTCCACGGGAGCCCGTGAGGAAAAAACACATCTACTGTTTTGGTACAAACAGTTACAAATCTTTCACCATTCATAAACGTTGTTGTTTTACACATTTACCTCTTCACTCATTGCCAGTGATGAAAAGGAGTCTGATGTTCTTGTCATCTAATGTTCTTTCGCTGGAGGTTGCGCTCCCTGGGACTTTTGACCCTAATGGCCATCCGTTGGTAAGGTCTTACTCAAACACAAAAGTACTGCTTGCTTGCAATGATTTAGGTATCTACTGCCCCCTATCGCCACATCGCCACTTTAAGCAAAAGTATCATCTAAAAATTTTATTGCTACTTTATTTTTATTTTTATTTTTTAGAAATTTTAATAATTTGGATAAAATGACTTCTGTGTTGTGCATGTTTTTAAATACCATCTGCATATCAAGCTTCTTTAAGCTCCACCTCCTTTTATACCTGTGTGCGGACGTCAGGATTGACCGTTGCTGTGACAACAGGAGGAACCTCCAGTGTTGGAGACTTTGAAGGAGCAGGACTGGCCCTCGCGTCTTCGGCTGGTGTCTCTGCAGCGCCCTGACACGGCTGCTGGTTCTGAGTCTCTGTAAAAGTCACCGACCTCTTCTGGTCACCGTGTGCTGTGGACACAAACACACGAGTTCAAAATGGAGACAACAGAAACCAGCTAGAGATTCGCTAACACATCGGCACCACCAGCAAGAGTGGAGGCTCGGGGCGAGAGGGGGGGACTGGGGGTGGGGGAGCAAGACAGGCATGCAGAGCGCCCTATCAGGTTGCAGACAAAAAAGGGGGGGGGGGCATTGCAGGATGGAGAGAAGGGGTTAACGGCTGTGTCTCACCTTCACAGTCCAATAAAGTTTCTTTATTTTGAAACATAAGGACAGAACAGAGTGACAAGGGTCAGTCTGGTGAAAAGTGGAAGAACAAACATCAGAGGTTTTAATCTGGGAAGACGGGTTGGCTCAATCCAGCACACAAACACTGAATAATGGCTTCCAGCTGGTTCCTTTTGGGTTGGGCTGAGTCTGAAGCTCAGGGAAAGCTTTAGTTCTCTGTGAATCACCCAGGCAAATCTGGCATGTCTTCATCATGAATGTAAAACCAGACACCCGCAACCCCCCAACACTCACACACAACTCCACACGAGGGCCAGTGTATGATTACCCAGTGGTTTGTTCTTGGGCTGGATGCTCCTGCGCGTCGTGGAGAGTCTGGCTCCAGAACGACCTCGAGGTTCAGTCTTTGGAATGGACAACAGGGGGCGCCGCAGCTGCAGAACAGTAACAATAAAGTCAGTCTTTTGGGAATTAGAGTCACCTGCCAATATATTTGGTGAAAAGGTAGTAAAATAATAAAAACAAATCACTGGATCTCGATATTTACTTTTGGAACAGGATTCAAGATGGCCGTCACAGCTGCATGACATTACTAGGAATAAAAAGGGCTAAACCAGCGTTTCGAATAACGGGGGAAGCTAGGCTCCCCCAAAAGGGCGAGGAGCTGCCCGGGAAGCCCTTGACTGACACACCCAGGTTGAGCGTGAAGGTAATCAGACGGAATTCCATAATTAGGAATTTGTACCTCATAAGTACGACTTTGAATGCCATAATTATGATTTTAATTGTGAATATTATGACTTTAATTCTTATAACAATGACTGGAAAACTCAGTGAATGTATTCCGTATTTATGGTAACTTTGTAGCTGAACATTTTTGACTTCGTGTCTTTTAATTAGAGCTGCATCTTATAACTATAAATCTAATAATTATAACTCTATCTTAAGTTTGTGTCTTCGTATCATATGATTGTGATTTTGAAACAACAGTCATAATTCTAACTGTTCCTTGCTTTGTACAAATGGACTTTTATACCTACTAAACTATCATAATTCCATGGAATAACACTATTTTAAATGGTTGAGAAATCTCAAAGCATGTATCGTTCACACCTGTCTGAGTCCTCGTTTCCTTCCCAACGGGGGCTGGATGAGGAGGTTCTGCTGGCCTGGTTCACTCTGCACACTGGCAACCCTGGTTTACACACACATACACACACGCACGCACGCACGCACGCGCCCACACACACACACACACACACACACACACACACACACACACACACACACAACATCAACTGAAAGGGAGGACACCAAATCCCCTCTGCAGCCACCGAACCCAACATGTTGCTGCTAATCTACTCAATCACACACTACTACAACAACACACACGGTGTGCTACAATACGGCAAGTCACAGTGCATGAAATTAACAGTGCTGCTATGATTTAAACACCCAAAGAAACACACCAGGGGATATTAGGGGCCGGAGCAGCAACACTCAGAATGCTTTTTAAAAAATCATCTAGCCAAGAAAGCAAATTTGACTGTATATACACAAAATTAGACTGTATTTGTGTTGGTGTTGCCACCCCAGGTCCCCTTTTGTCCCGACAGATTGGTATCCACAATAGGACGCCCAATTTGATCAGCAAGAAGCCTGAGAGACACATAAACAGTATGAGACACCGATGGAAGGAAGGCTGACTTTAGGTGATGGCACATCAATTGGAAAGACCCAACGGGAGGACCAGAGACCCCAGTGGGAGAAGAAGCGGGGCCTCTTTCGCTTCTTTATAAGGAGGAGGGGCCTGGTTAGGATAGTACAGCAGATGAGCTGAGAGGATGAGGGCCAGTGTGGACCTCGATAAAGTGGGAAGTTGAGGGGAGAAACGGTTGGATTTACACAGAAAGAGGTGAGAGACAGGAAAGAGATGTGCAATTTGGATGTGGATGAGTGATCAGGAAGAGGAGGCCGTCCCGAGGCGATGCCCCTCCCACAGAATGGGATACACACACAAAGAGGGCCACTGTACCTAGAGAGGCTACCCTCCTGCAGAAGACCCTGGAACTCATCTAGCACATTGGGTTCACTGTAAAGAGGGGGGCGGAGGGGAGGGGGAGAATGGGAGTGTAGTTGAGATCCATCACCACTCTGAGAGCCCGGTCAGGATTGTGGTGGAAAACCAGGGTGTTCCTATCAAGCTAACCAAACTAGAGCATTTTCTTAGCTTTAGTTTAGCTTCACAAATCTGCCCGGAGACAGCGGATTCAATTAAAAAATAATTATACTCAACAGAGATATACACAGAAAAACATGACCGTGGCTGTGGGTTATGATCAATAGAATATTTTTAAAAGGTTCATTCTGCATGCTACATAAAAAAACAACCTGAATTGTACAGAAAGGATTCCTATAACATCTGTTTGTTACCATGGTTGATTGAGGCAAGTAGGGTGAATGATTTTAGTGCCATTTTATTTTATTTCTATTTCTACTTTTTAAGTAGAAATGAATTGATCATTTCAACTTGTCCATCCACATTTCAACTGAATGAAAGTAATAATAGGTAATGACATCTTATCTTCAGCCATAGACATTATGGAAAGCCATTTCTGACGATAAAGTGAAAAAGGGTCAAATTAAAACTGTGTCCTGTAATGTTAGCTTTTGATGTCCCAATTTTGACTAAAAGTTTAGGACTTAAATTATGACTCAGTCGCATAATTATGTGTAAAGCAGTTTTGGTTTTAATTGCATTATTATTATTATTATTATATGATATATTTTACAATTTAATATTTTTGATTTTGTCCTCATAAGTTGAATCGCAACCTATAAATCAAATAAATACAACATTATATCTCATAATCCTGATTCTCAATTAACATTGAAACTCAATTATGAGACAACATCTTCTAATCATGACTTTGTGTCTCATACCTATGACTAAATCTGATAATGAGTCTAATTGTATTCTTGGTATCTCTTATAATTATAACTTTACATCTTGTAATTATTGAATTGACTTTGACTAAATTTAACATATCACAATTATGACATAGATTCAATTTCTATCCCATAATGACTTAAAATATCATTTCATACACACTCAACATAAGCAATTTATCATAAGCAAAACAGAAATATCAATCATTGAAATTTTAGACACATCCACTTGTGTTAATTATGTTATTTTTAACCTGATTGCAAACAAGGAAACGACAGCGGCCGATAAATCCGCCAGACAAAAGTGTGTGTTTAATAATAATTTACAGTCTACATTAGATCAAGTCATTCATGATAGGCTATATTTGCTTTAATCTAAAATACGACCCAAACTGTCACAGGAACTATGGCCCAGGTTCCTTGAAACAGGTAAGAGACAAGCAAATTACAGGTCAGCTGAATCTGAGAGCCTGCAGAGTTGGATAAGTTTAAGTAATTGGAACGATGCATTTGATAAAAAATATACTTTCAAATGTCAATGAAAGGTACAAGAAAGAGCTTATTTAGGAACTAACCCAAAGACATGACGAGTAGAATCAGCTTTAAATGTGAAAAACCAAACAATTTAATTCTTAGAACATTGTTTTAAACTCCAGGCATGGAGGTGGTAGCACTATGATATGGGCCTTTTTGCAACCCAAATTGTTAAATGGGTTTTAGCAGTGAGGTAGTCTACAGCTGGTTTTGAGTTGAATGTGTGTGTTGGAATGCTACCTTTGGCTAGGCAGCATAGTGGTACGGGTTGCCTCGGGCTGCAAGGATGCCGATCCGGTGACGTGGCTGGAGAAACGACGCTGTGACATCACTCTGGGCAGGAAAGCCTCATGCTCACTCACCACGCTGGGAATACTCATGGAGTCATCTAAGGAGAATGGTGGTCAATGAGTTAATGCAAACATACTCAGTATGAAACAAATGATAAAAAAGGAAAACGTTTCTGACTCTCTTCATCATCCTCGTCAGTGCGGCTGAGTGTGTCCTGTGAGGGCTGACGTGAAGGCTGGCTGTCCTGCTCCCAAACGGTCCCAGTGCCCGTGTTGGACCGGGACATTGTAGCCAAACTGAGGCGATAGGCTGATGTGGATGTTCCAACGGTGCTGATTGACGTCTTTCCCTGGTATGCTGTTGAAATGGAACAAAAAGGACAACGTTATTATGTATTTGGAACAGTGGCATTAGATTTGTGAGGCAAAACATTCCTACCTGAGCCACTGTGTACAGCCTCTTTCAGGATCTTGAGTTCATTGTTGAATTCTGCAAACAGTGAGCTCTTGCAAAGAGGTCTAGGTATGAAGCGTCGCTCTAACTGATCCGCTATGTGGTGGCGTGCTGTTATTTCCTCCTGGGAGTCTGCTGGCTGGGTAAGTAACTACGGTAAATAATAAAATGTTATACAAGGAGTTTTTAGAGAAAAATTGACAATACAGTCATGGCTAATTTACCTTGCATTGTATGAAGGGTCTTAGAAGGACGAAAATGGGAATACGGGTTCTCACAATGAAGTCAATAAAGTCCCAGAAAGCCAAACCCCCCACCTTCCTCAGAGCCATCTCTTTCACCTGTAGGCTTAGGCGGTACCATTGGTTCCCCAATGAGCGTTCAAAGCAAACCAACACCACCTTCAGCGCTGTGAGAGAGGGGAGGGTGAGTAACCAAGAGAAATAGGATGAGTCGTAAAAAGGTGTGTAATTTGTACCAAGATAAGCAGCTTGGCTGGTGGACTCTGCCAATCCTTCTCTACGGAGGTCCTTCCCAGTGTCGCCAGGTGTGGAGCAGTGAGCCGGCGAAGCATCCAGCATGAAGTTCTTGGTGCGGGACGTAGAGATGATCCGAGGAGGCAGCAGGATGTTAATGACAGTCTGAAGGAGGAGGAAGACCTCTGGCTGTTCTAGGTGGGGGCTATCTGCCAAAAAAGAGACAGTGTTTCTCAATGCCAAGGAACCTTGCCTTGATGTCTTGGCCCCACCCTGGTTGCCTAGGAGATACGTCATCGGGAACTGCCAAGACGTGTTCCAATGTTTCTGTTCTACTGAGGCTTGTGTTCTCCGTTTGTTAGACGTTTAGCTAGCTAAGCAAGGATACACGGGAGGTGTCTTGTAGCCTGGCCTTGGTCAAAAATTACCCAGAATACACCGCAGCATTTTCAAAAGGACGGTGGATTAGAAGCCAGCAGCAACTTGGTGCAAATTTCAAGTTTAAATCTACGTCAACTTAGTTAAAACTTTTTTTTAGATTCAAAGAATTTATCTATAATTGGTTAGTTGCTGAGTAGCTTTGGTGGCTAGCGGGTAGAAACTTGCCTATATATTTAATTTAACAAAGATATACACAATTTTAAAAGTTAAAGGCTCGTTATGTATTGAAACGTATATACAAAATATAATGTTATCTCCCGTGTCACGTGACATTACATGACCGCCATGGAAGCCACGGTCACGTGATGCAAGTCTGTTTCATTAAACCGTTTTCTTTGGCCAAGGAAGGACAATTGTCCTCGTAGGCAAGGTGCCTGAACTCGCAAGACATTGCCTCGAAAGGCCAGGCGCCTTGACATTGAGAAACGGCCTTTGTTTCATCAGCGGTCAACAAAATTCAAGATGGCTGCATCAGTCGATTAACTTTAATGTCATTGGATTGGCACTTTCACAAATCCTGAGCTAAAGTTGAAAGCAAGATAGGAAACTGCTGTTTTCTTCAGCTGTTTCTCAAAAAAGCAACAACTTTGCATTAACCACATAGCAAATTTTATTAGAAGTCTTAAAGCGAGCATACACTAGTATGAATAATGCCTGGTGAGCTCTAATGCTCCTGTCTAAGTTTGAGTAATCAGTCTTACTCTTTAATATTTCAAAAATATTCGGATATGCGAACATCTTATCTTTTATTAGCTAACAGCAACAAAACTCTTCCACAGCCTTTGTTCGCTCTTCTTCCTTGTATAAAAAATACAATGTGGATTTTTTATCTCCACAAATAACAAGCCTGATCTATTCTACCACGTTGTGGAGTTGCTAATGCTAACGGTTAGTTTCTACTACAGATACAAGCTCTGCTCTCTCCGCCACAGACCTTTGCAGTCCCAAGCCAAGGTGGGCAAGTCCATGAATGCAAATGATTCCCTGTGACATAGCTCTGACTGTTTTTTTTGTGACTCAAGCGTTTCCCCGTCTATTTTCTATTGGCAGCTAATGCACGAAATAGGGGTAGAATACTATGTTCACATTTGCATTCATGTGAAACTCTGCATGACCAATCATGTTTCAAAAGAACAAGTATTGTACGTTTCTCAGTGAGTCTCCACTTTAAACTAACCAATGGTTGGTTAAGCATAGGACTGTTTCCTACATTTTCGTTGTTGCCAAAACAGCATTTTCTCATGCCTGGAGACAAATAGTTGTGATAAAACCAGATATTTAAGTTCCTTCAAGGAATTTTAGGCCTTTGGTCATATCAAAGAAAGAAAATTGAGTTTTTACCTTTGCTTCCAGAGCCCACTGTCAGAACAAAAGGGATGAGCAGGTTAAGCAGCATCCCCTCTCGCCTCTCTTGATTGGTGAAAGGTGAGATCACATGACTGAGAGGAAAGTCATCCTTCAGGGCCTGAAATAAAAGACAAATTTCTGATCCAAAAGGGCAGTTTATTTATTATTCTGTTTGTTAACGTCTAATTATGGCATGCCGTACCTGGATCTGCAGTGCAACCAGCCGAACCACGGCTGTACTGAAAGGGAGTGGAGGAGAGAGGTAGGGGCTGAGATGGAGGAGAGGCAGCCCATCAGCCACGCTGGATGGACCGACCACACCCATGACCTGGCAACAAATAGAAACGTGTTTAAGAAAATCTTCCATGGCTTACTCTATTAATGTGTGTCCATACCAGGTTGACGCAGACGTTAATCAGTGAGCGGAGGTGAGGGAGGAAGGAGATAATTGGCTGGCGCTGTAGGGTCAGACAGATTCCCTCGATCAGGTTGCTGGCTGCCTCCCACTCTACCTGTCTCCTGAAGATACATGCAACAAGCCCCGTGATAAAAGAAAAGCCCAGGTATTAAAAACTAAAATCTAGTAAGAGACAGGTCGCTTCTCCATCTCCTAAAATAGAAAAAAAGTTGCATCTGTTTCATAATCTATAGCACAAAAACCACATGATCACTTACCAATTTTCTACTTGTCATCTTCTTCATCAATTTGAATAAAATATAGAAAACCAAATACACGTACAATTGTAGCTAAGCTCAAAACAGCTGAACAACAACAGCTCCTGGTGGAAACAAACACCTGAGAACAGTGCTCCCTCTAAGCTGGATTTCAGTTGTACAATTGTTTCCCTTTCATTTGCTTTGGAATTTAATTCAAGGGTGCCATTGCAACTAAATTCTAACATCAACATTTTTCAGCAGAGCCCCCCAAAATGTGGGACTTACTTTTGTTATATCCTAAACTCAGAAAAAATGTCTAATTTTTCATTTATAATTGTCTTAGAAGGGAAAATGGCTCCAGCAATGTTAAAACTGCTATCAGTGACTCATTAATGTCACCATGGTCCTTCTAAATGACTTGCTAAGGTCACCATATCTAGTTGCTAGAGTCACCGTGGCAACAGAACACCTGTGAGAAATGTGCACACATATGCTCTTGTAGGGACAAATGCTTTTAGTCCACAGAAATGGCAATCTAACAAATGGTTGGTAAAAAAACCAACTTCCTGTTTAAGAGCGCTGTTGCAATGATAATCAGATCTTGAGGTGAGCATGCTGTACTCAGAGAATTTGAGAGAAAACCATCAGTCCCACAGACATCAGACATACAGGTCCTTCTAAAAAAATTTGCATATTATGATAAATTCATTATTTTCTGTAGACTTTAATATATTAGATTCATTACACACAACTGAAGTAGTTCAAGCCTTTTATTGTTTCTAATATTGATGATTTTGACATACAGCTCATGAAAACTCAAAATTCCTATCTCAAAAAATTAGCATTTCTTGAAAAGGTTCTCTAAACGAGCTATTAACCTAATCATCTTCATCAACTAATTCACTCTAAACACCTGCAAAAGATTCCTGAGGCTTTTAAAAACTCCCAGCCTGGTTCATTACTCAAAACCGTAATCATGGGTAAGACTGCCAACCTGACTGCTGTCCAGAAGGCCATCACTGACACCCTCAAGCAAGAGGGTAAGACACAGAAAGACATTTCTGAAGGAATAGGCTGTTCCCAGAGTGCTGCATCAAAACACCTCAGTGGGAAATCTGAGGGAAGGAAAAAGTGTGGCAGAAAACGCTGCACAACGAGAAGATGTGACCGGACCCTGAGGAAGATTGTGCCTTGGGGGACCTGCGGAAGCAGTGGACTGAGCCTGGAGTGGAAACATCCAGAGACACCGTGTACAGGCGTGTGCAGGAAATGGGCTACAGGTGCCGCATTCCCCTGGTCAAGCCACTTTTGAACCAGAAACAGCGGCAGAAGCGCCTGACCTGGGCCACAGAGAAGCAGCACTGGACTGTTGCTCAGTGGTCCAAAGTACTTTTTTTGGATGAAAGCAAATTTTGCATGTCATTCGGAAATTAAGGTGCCAGAGTCTGGAGGAAGACTGGGCAGAGGGAAATGCCAAAATGCCTGAAGTCCAGTGTCAAGTACCCACAGTCAGTGGTAGTCTGGGGTGCCATGTCAGCTGCTGGTGTTGGTCCACTGTGTTTTATCAAGGGCAGGGTCAATGCAGCTAGCTATCAGGAGACTTTGGAGCACTTCATGCTTCCATCTGCTGAAAAGCTTTATGGAGATGAAGATTTCATTTTTCAGCACGACCTGGCACCTGCTCACAGTGCCAAAACCACTGGTAAATGGTTTACTGACCATGGTATTACTGTGCTCAGTTGGCCTGCCAACTCTCCTGACCTGAACCCCGTAGAGAATCTGTGGGATATTGTGAAGAGAAAGTTGAGAGACGCAAGACCCAACACTCTGGATGAGCTTAAGGCCGCTATCAAAGCATCCTGGGCCTCCATAACACCTCAGCAGTGCCACAGGCTGATTGCCTCCATGCCACGCCGCACTGAAGCAGTCATTTCTGCAAAAGGATTCCCGACCAAGTATTGAGTGCATAACTGAACATAATTATTTGAAAGTTGACTTTTTTGTATTAAAAACACTTTTCTTTTATTGGTCAATGAAATATGCTATTTTTTTGAGATGGGAGTTTTGGGTTTTCATGAGCTGTATGCCAAAATCATCAATATTAGAAACAATAAAAGGCTTGAACTACTTCAGTTGTGTGTAATGAATCTAATTTATATTAAAGTCTAATGTTTATCAGTACATTACAGACAATAATGAACTTCATCACAATATGCTAGTTTTTTGAGAAGGACCTGTAATGTAGGTTAAAGGAGATAAAATATTTACATTTTGATGCATACTGTAATTAAAGCTGACAAACCTGTAAAACATGAAGGATAGGGGCTCTGGAGCACCACAGCTGGACACCATTTTATTAGACTATGCCAGCTCTTACATATTATGTACATACATTTTACACTTTTGTAAATTATATAAATTTTGGAAAGGTACATGTTCAAATTGAGATAAAAAATAGGCTCAGCATAGATAAGATGTTCTGAGTTTAGTAAAACCTATTAATGACATCTAGAATGTACGAGTACAAGACTGGACATACTCCACTAAGAGGGAACACTGTCAGCGATAATACACACTCACTGTTTTAACAGTGAAAGACACACACCAAGATGAGCCCAAAACACACCAAAGCAGCACTTACGGTACAAAGGCAGCGCCACAGATTACTGCCTCGAGAAGCGGTCTATCTACTGTACACACCACGGCAGAGCCACAGCATGATACACTCACAGGGACACAGAGAAAGAAGAGTTGTATTCAACAGACCTGGTGCACAGTGCCTGAGGGCGAGCGCACCTGAGCGTGGGCATCTTGTGAATCTTGTTGAACATGCGGTCCAGCCTTTTGAGGATGAGGATAAGGGCCGGACGGACAGCCTCAGATGACCAGTCGGTGATAGGAAGCATTTCCATGATGTAGCGCCGTAGACCTCGGCTCTCCATGGTCAAGGTGTCGTAGGGAGCCAGCTTGAGAAGAGCATGGGCAATTTCTGCCAATCTGGATGGGCAGACAAAAATTTCAGTTCAAAATACCATACCATACCATACAAAACCATTTCATATCATATCATATCATATCATATCATATATCATATGTAACGTCACGAAATGGACTGATTTTAAAGATCCCACAGGTTATATGCAGCCAGAGCAAATAACCCTGGCTACTACATGTCCTGCTGTATCTTCCCTTATCAGGAGTCTGTGAGTCTGCACAACTCAGCATTTTAATCAGATGACTTCATCAGCTGAGCGCAGCTTCATCAGATAATAAAGATGAACAGTAGCATTCCTTTCCCCAAGGCTCCTCACAAGAGAACTCTTTAGATAAACTTTTTATTCTCCAAAAGAAAAGAAGATTTCATAATTAAAGTAATAATTTTATAATCCAAAATAATCATTGAAGAAAGAAGATTTTATGATTAAAAATCATTACATATTGCCATGTATAATTAAGCAATGAAATGCTCATGAATCTGTACTCAAGGATTGTTTAAGTATGTTTATTGGATTAGGTCATCACCATCTTCTCACACCAGACAGAGAGTAAGGTTAAGATAAGAATGCATGACACATAACTAACCTTGTCCCTAGACTCAGAGACTCTGTGTCTCAGAGAGTGTGTTTCTGAGATTCTTGGTAAGTTTGGTCATAGATAACATTGGCTATATAAACCAGCTGCTCTGCTTTCTCGGCAGTTGAGAGAGAAAGCCAGAGACTGGCCATCTCTTAGCAGATCTCTAGCTCAGAAAGATTTTGACACGCTGTCAAACCTTAAAGCTTTTTGCACCTGCGTTGCTGAACAACAAGATAGTTTTCCTGCAGAACAAAGCTGACTCAAACTCCTTCAGAGTTAATTTTAAGACCCTTGGTTCCATTCATCTATCATTGTGACCCGGAGGTATCTGAGGACTGATTTGGTCACTTTGAGATTTCTCTACGAACCAGGTACAGTGGGGTCGTCGGCTCCTGGACATCTCGGATTCAATCGGGGTCTCCAAATGGCTAAGGTGGACACAACGAGATAGGGTCTGCATGTGGTTCTGATAATAGCAACTTAATAGTTTAGATGCAAACCAAATTCTTTTATATCCAGAACACACGTCTGTGAAGATGCGGAGATTCTGATTCATCATCTCATATTCACACATAGTTTTCAGACACCCATCTTTTAGTTCCATCCACTCACAGGATAATAGTTTAAACCATTGGTCAAGTCTTAATTGTTTGTAAAATAAATTCTTATTTGTTTGCAAACACTGACTGGTTCCTGAATCAAATACGAAGTGTGAACGATCCCTTAATAATTAAAAGAATTCGAGAACCTTCTAATTAATCACCCTAAGACCAAGCAAGGTAATATTCTATAATTAATAGAGTATTACAGCTATTGGTCAGAAGTAATGAGAATAGAAATAAATAGCTTTGAAAGTAATTTATTTAGCCAACATTACTATTTTCCATTACACATATCATATCATCTTGAGGTTCATTTCTTCAATTCATTTATTTAGAAATTGTCTTTACAAGTATTTATTGCCCATCTGTGATTGTTTTGCTGTCACCGCCTAATTTGCACACATCTGCATGTGTATATGTGTCTGCTTATATTATTATGCGTTTTAAAGATGACCTTAACTATTAGTCTTGGTGAGCCATAGGTTAGCAGGATTTCTTTCTTTTGTGTGTGTGTGTGTGTGTGTGTGTGTGTGTGTGTGTGTGTGTGTGTGTGTGTGTGTGTGTGTGTGTGTGTATGTATGTATGTTTTGTTTGGTTCAGTGATTGTGTTATGATTTTGTAAATGACTCTGCTGTCTTATCTGCTATTTTGTTGTATAATCTGAGGACCCGCTCGAAAATGAGATGACACATCTCAAGTGGTTTATAAATATAAAAATATAAGTTAATAAATGAAAAAATGAACAAATAAATATCATATCATGCAATACAATAACCCACCACAGAACACCATACCAAGCCATACCATACCATACAAACCCATACAGTACTATACAAAACCATACCAAACCATATCATACCATACAAAAACATACCACACCACACCACACCATACTAGGGTTGTCACGGTAACCGGGGTAGCGGTAAACCCCGGTAAAAAAGTTGACAATAATGATAACCGTCTTGTCTTTCTTGAAGCTAAAGCTGAAATAATGGCCAAAGGAGGAGACGGCAGCGCTCAGGACATTTATTATCCCTCAAAGAAGACAAAGTCGGAAGTACGGGCATTTTTTGGATATTTGAAGAACGCCGAGGGACAGTTGATAGAAGACGGCTATCCAGTTTGCAGCACGTGCAGAAAAAGTGTCTGTGAAAGGCAGCAACGCTTCAAATCTCATGACACATCTGCGTGACCATCACCCACAACTTTACAGTCTACGTAAGGCAAGCTAACGTTAGCGTTTCAGCTAAAATGCATGATCCGAGGATTTGGGTTGAGGGAGAATGCAACGAGTCGCTATATAAAGCAGCCACAGCACCGCTACCTGCATAAAAACCGTGTCGCGGACACTCCCATGTTGAAATGACGCTATGCAGATAAGAGTTGGTCTCTCTCCGAGAATAACCATAAATTTATGACATTTTCCCAAATCTGCAAAGCTCACTGGAAGGACACAAACTGAGGACAATATTTTCCTGATATAGGGTTTATTACTCAAGTAAGGGTAAAAAAAAGTATCTGATTAGAAGGCTACTTGAGTACTGAGTATCATCTGGTCTAATATTTTTAAAATGATGACATCAAACAGACAAAAAATAAGAAGTTAAGGGCAAATATTGGTATTTTAAAAACTAAAGGGGAAAATGTAAACATGTTGTGACATCCATTGTTCCCCTTAGGTGCAAGAAGGTATATCTCTTTTTTTGCCACTTGGGTGGATGTAAAGCAGTTGGGGGAACATTTATCAGAGGTGAACCAACAGGAAAGCTAGTGTTACACTATTTGTGATGTAGAGGAGCAGTGTGGCAAGGGAACTGTTATGAACACATTATTTTGACACACATACACACCAGATATATGCATCCGACAATAATTTACATATAAAAGATATGATGAAATTCTTGTTTTATTATAATGTTGATCAGCTGTGGCAGCCATCTTGAACTGAGTTGGCTCCAAAATGTATTCGATTGTCCTATTAAAATAAAAATTTCAGAAAAATTCAGTAATTCATTAGCCTAGTGTACTAGACCAAATTCTTGCTTTGCAAAGTTTGGTCTAGGCACGCTCCATTGGAACCTCCGCAGCTCCTACCAGGACTCTGGCTAGCCAATCACAGCTCTCTAGAGGGGTTTCAAACAGATAAAGAGCTGTGATTGTTCCATAATGGTGGGCCAATCATAGTGCTCTATCTGCTTAGTGAACAAATCACAGAGCTTTATCCGCTTTGTGGGCCAATCAGGGCACTCTATATGCCTGGTAGGTGGGATGATGCAACAGAGTGAAACAAGAGTATGTCACATTCATTGTCCAGTGGAATGCAGAGATCATTTGAAAGACAACGGTAGAACCCGCCCCACAACCGAGAGCTGTCAATGGAGCGTTGCCAGACTAAATAATACATTTATTTAGTCTGGCTTGCCAGGCTAGTCGTTCATGGGATGTGTTTAGAAACTGATTGTAATGGCCATCTCTAATCTGGTTAAGGTTGAACATTTATTGGTTGTGCATGTACATTTTGAGGGTTTAAAATGTTGCCAGATGTTCATGACACGTTTTGCTAACATTATGAAAAGACACAAGTGAAGACATTACTACAAAAACATCAGCCTTCTTTTGTCTTGGTAAAAGACTCCATTACCTCATGTGGGATTTGATATCCAGCAGCTCCAGAGCTGTGACCCGAGGCTCACCAGCAACATTCTGAAGGATTTTGAGTCGTGGTCCACAGTGTTTGTAAAACTCTGTGCAAATGTTTAACAATGACTCCCGTGGCCGGCGGAACTCCTCCCTCGCATTGCGCTCATCTAACTCTTCCTTTGGCATGCCTTGACCCTCCTCCACCAGGTGGAGATTGTCCCTATGAATGCAAACCACCTTAAGTTATGAATTTTTAACTTTTAACCCTCCCACTGTCCTAATGGGTGTGACCCCGCGAGGAAAGTTGATCACTGAGCAAAGTTGATGGTTTATCCCTTGGGTCCATGTGGCAGGGGTGAGGAGTGAGCACCAACTCACCCCTGCCACGTGGACCTCAAGGGATAAACCATCAATCCTGCTCAATGGTCAACTTTACTCGCAGGGTCACCCACAAAGACAGTGGGAGGGTTAAGCACCAAAATAGCAGAATTTTAATTTTTTCCAACCTAGTGTTGATGCCTCCAGACATGGTATGGTTGGCTGTGGTGCCACCCTTGTGGCCTTGATCACCACGGGAGATCTGTGGAGCTGTCATTGGCCTGTGAGAATGTTTGGATAAGAAAATAATCACTGAAATCATACGAAAGAGAAATCTACAATTCTTTGCAATAAATGCGAGACAAACCTTGTAAGCGACTCTGAGCTATATAGGAGAGCCTGCAGAGATGTTGCTAGAGCAGCGATGGCGGCAATCTCATCCCGGGCGGCAGATGCAGATTCCATGGTGACCGTATTGCTTTTGAGCTTTTGGAGGTAGCAGGGAACCAGAGCTTCCAACACCATCAGCATCTGGAAACTGTTGATGCAAAGAATTGCAATAGATTATTTGTAGAAAAGTTGAGAAGAGAAGGTGATGCATTGGCGATATTACCTCCTGAAGGACTCAGGAGCATAGGCAGCCACAGTAACACACAACTTGATGGCCTCACTGATAGAAAAGGCTAAGTCTTCATTGCCATAACAGAAATCTGTGAGATGACAAGAATATATTAGTTAAAAGTCAAATGAGGCTCAAAACTACTATTGTGAGTACCAGTTATTGTTTATGCTGATGCTTCAACCAGATGCAGCAAGCGTGAGACAAAGTGTTAAAGATTACCAAGAGAGCAAAGAGGTTTTTCAGCCTTGACCAACTCCAGAGCGTCTAGAGCATCCAGGGTTTCCCCCTCCAGAGAGACCATCAAGTCAAAAAGACACTGAGCTGAAACTCCTTTAGATAGACCAGTGCTAGTGCTTGTCTGGGGTGGATGGTACAATAAAGAAATAAAACGGAAAGCTTAACACAATGACCTTGAAATAAAACACCTATTCATGTTTCAATATGAGGTCTTACAGTGAATTCCAGCAGTGGAGCCACACTAGCAAACAGCTGGAGGACAAAAGGTTTTCTGTGGAGGATGTAGAATTGCCGGCAGCAGAACTCGATGCCCTGTCGCAGCAAAGGGTTGCTCTCATAGTCCGCATAGACCTGTTAGAGACACCAAAGGAGGACGCACTATTTCAAAGCATGTCTCCTAACATGGTTATGTTATATTTTTTATCATTTCCCATTCAAGAAGTTTACAGGCACAACATAATTTTGTCTGTTGTGTTACTAAATTATTTCGCAAAGCACTAGGTGAATTTAGAGGGTTTTCTAGAGCATTTTTTGCCATATCGCTTGACATGCTCTTCACATACCAATGGCAACCAATGCATTAAACGTTTGTTTAAAAAAATAGTTACAGGATTTAAGATGGCCGACAAAGCCAACTGACCCAAGAAAACAGAAACATGCCTCGGTCAATTTAAAGCAATTGAGCTAAAGTTCAGAGTTTTGATAGCTAAGAGTCATTCACAACGCTCCGAGGGCTAACAAATTTTCTTAGATCTTGCTATTTTGAACCAGATTGGTCATAACGTTATTCTTAAGATTGACCAAACTCAAGTTGATCACTTCTTAAAATGAGACAATCTTAGTTTCAAGGCAAAATAAGTGGTTTTTGTGTTTTGTTTTCATTTTGGGCTACATCTATGACTCTCTGCACACTCAAAACACACCAGATTTTGTGCCAACATTAACATAATACCTGAAGCATTGTTGGGAGGATCCACTGGTATCCACTCAGGGAGAAGAGGTGATTGAAGTGGACTGCTGTGTTGATGGCGGTGGCAGTGTATTGCCTGAGGAGGGAGCTGTCCTCTGGGTGTAGCAGCAATGCCCCGTTAAAGACGTTGAGAAACAGCATCATCTCATCGCCCCAGGGGTACTCACTGGGCATGCCCAAGAACATCTCCTCCAACAGCTTGATCCACAGCACCTTGTGAAGGGTGTCAAAACCAAACAGCTCCTTACCTGGACAGCAACGAAGAACATGGTCAAACCTCCCCAACCTTTAAAATAATCTAGAGGTTGCCTGCTTCACCTTGTGGCTCATTAAAAAGGGAAAACTCAGCATCAATGGCGGTTCGTGGGAAGGAGGGAAGTCGAAGCAGGTCTTCCTGTAGCAAGGAGACGTGAGACTGCTTGTGCATAGATGGAATGCGTTGTGTGAGGGAAATCAGGAAGAGGACCCGACCAACCTCCTCTAGTTTCCGAGAAAACACCTAGACAGGCAAAAATGAAAGGTTTAACTATTTAAATATCCACTCTTCAATTCAGCAATGTCCTTATTTACGTAATTCCCTGAACTCTGGTGGCCAATTTATACTCTTTACCTGTTTCTGGATGAGTTCTTGTCCTTTCTCAGGCAGCATGTGAACAAGGTTTAGCTGGGGAGAAACGGACCTTCGAAAAGGGTAGATGTCTCTGACATAGGTCTGAAGAACAAAGAGGAATCACTTGGTTGAAAACAACTTAAAAAAATCCAGAAACTGTAAAGAAAAAGCTTTAGTAGATTAACACCTTTATGTGTTTTCATCTATAGACCCCTGGACAGCTTCTGGCTTGAGGGCAAGAAAACGGCCCCGCCCCGTAGGCCACCGTTGTGCTTACTGTTAGTTGTCAATAAACAGCGCTAAATAAAATCTACTAGCATGGTTAACACATGTAGAGCTGTAGGCTGTGCAAGTAGACGGAAGGCCAGTAAAGGTAAAATTTTACGCGTTTCCAGATGATAAATACTCCAAAGTCAATGGTTAACAACCATAGAGAACTGTAGTGGATAAACCACCCACATCGTGGCATAATCTCTTGACAGAATAAAAAAAAATTATTTTATCTAAATTTTATCTCATTTACTTTTTTGTTTATTATTTATTTATTTTTTAATGTTTTTATGACTTGCTGCTTTTATGTTTGTTACTTTTCTTGTCCAGCACCTTGGGCCCCCTTTGACGGCGGTGAAAAGTGCTATATATATAAAGCTTGATGGATTGATTAATTGATTGATTGATTGATTGATTGATTGATATGCCCTGCATGTCCAGACAGGAACAAGTTATTGCCACTCAATGACTTATATGGTTTTTGATAGAATTATGCGCAGCCGCGGGGCACAAGTAGCTGGGGTAGCATCACCTGCTCAGAGGCAGCAGCGAGGAGGGGAGCTGTGCTGCAGATCAGTCCTGAGAAACAAACATGTGTGAAACTGACAACACCAGTGTGGTGTGTAATTCTGTGTGTGACCTGCAGTAACGTAGAAAACGTCCGGTTACACCTTTGTTGGTTCAGCTGTGTGAAGCTCAGATGACCAATTCTGAGGACTGCCATCCCCACTGCTCGTTAGCTATTTCAAACAAATCTTTGCACTAAACACCTTATCTTTCAGACGTTTCTTATTTTGATCATCAACAAAGATGTGTCAGATGATCTAAAGTAGTAATATCTACATTTTGTGAGCTTAAATCATGGAGACACAGCTCTGGATAATGCTGAAGACAGGGGTTTTGCACCCCCAGCGTGAACAGAGATAACCCGGATGTAAACAACAACACTCAAATGGGTTATACCAAAAAGATAAAACTATTGTGTAAAAGTCTTTAATTAATGTCAGTAAATAGTCAAATTCCGAGGACTAGCATGAGACTATCGATGGTTTCAACTACTTACATTTAGCATTACTGCTTACAAAGAAATGTACAACCTTATTTGGCCACCACGTTAATAAATGATGGTAAACACTTTTGATTGTCCAACAGATTTAGTCTCAAACAGAAGACGACACTGAGTGCATTAGCTTGCAGTTAAAGCAACATTTGCACCAAATGTGGTCCTTGAATGTATGTATTTTTTAAATAACATTCACTCATGGCTCCTTTTTAAAATTGTTCCATATTTGTTCATTTATTTAAAAAAGCTAATCATTTAATGATAATAATGAGTTTAGACAACAACAACAACAACAACAAAAACAATGGTGCTGGATGGCTCCACTGTTTGTGCAACAATACCAACCTCTAAGAGTAGGTTCTATTTTCACTGCATTATTATTATTTTTTACTGTTGACATTTTCATCCCTAATCTCAACAAAATAAAACTCCAAAAACAATGTTAGTTCATCTTAGGTGTGTTCTTGCTGTGTCTTTGTAAATCCATGCTTTCGTTCTTTTTTAAACACAGAAACAGTTTTGTTTACCTGTTTGTAGCTACGGTTTCGCCGACAGCTGCCGGCTTCTTCAGGCTGACGCTGATGGTGGCGCGTCACTTCCTTCTCCGTTTATCTGCGGGCAGCAGAGGACGTTGTCGCCCTCTACTGCCCGCTCTCCCCTCTCCGACGATGCAGTCCCATGCGTGGTCCAGCGTGTAAACTCCGTTGTCCCTGTTCATGGTCCCACATCCACGTCTCCTTATCTCTATTGCTTCCTTGATCCATCTTTTGTATTTTTGTTGTTCAGTGGTTATGATCCGTGTGCTGTCCCAGTCCATTATATGGTTTTCTCTTAAGCAAATCGTAAACACACAAGAGCAGCAAAAGAAGAAGCAGAAAGTACAATAAAAAAGTCAGCCGTAACAGATCATTGCTTAAGAGAAAACCATATAATGGACTGGGACAGCACACGGATCATAACCACTGAACAACAAAAATACAAAAGATGGATCAAGGAAGCAATAGAGATAAGGAGACGTGGATGTGGGACCATGAACAGGGACGACGGAGTTTACACGCTGGACCACGCATGGGACTGCATCGTCGGAGAGGGGAGAGCGGGCAGTAGAGGGCGACAACGTCCTCTGCTGCCCGCAGATAAACGGAGAAGGAAGTGACGCGCCACCATCAGCGTCAGCCTGAAGAAGCCGGCAGCTGTCGGCGAAACCGTAGCTACAAACAGGTAAACAAAACTGTTTCTGTGTTTAAAAAAGAACGAAAGCATGGACAATGTTAGTTAATCCTACCTTGTTGTAATGGATGAGGTTCCATCTTTTGTCCATAAGGAAGTAGTGAGCTGATCTGGCGTCGGGAATGTTGAAGAATTCAAGACATTCCTGGTTCATTTTTAAAAAGAGCAATAGATGCATAGTATCAACATCTTATTTGTCTCACTGACTTGTTCTTTTATGAGAATGCTTCATTTCCTCAGTTTTTTTTATAGCTTCTATAAATTAAATTTTAAACTGGTTTCAATCATTTTGCTGGAGCCAATGTCTCACCTGAATGCAACTTTGTGAACAATGAGTGTAAAAGTCACTGCTAAAGTTAATTAAGTCCAGAAAAACTAAGCAGACAATACAAACATCTTTAATGGGGGCAAAAATCGTAGGTCCTTTAGTGATTTAAGAAAGAAAAGAGCTTGACTTTTCACTAAAAAAAGCAAGATTTGCCAACTGAAATCTAGAATTTTTGAACTTGTCAATTTTAAAATAGTTTGTCTCTTAAAACTTGAGTGTCTTTTGGTCAATGTGTATGATAATGGGCCAAACGTTGCTCAAACAGATCATAAAATCCTGCCCATTTGGGAGATTATCTCACATCAAAAGGGCATTCAAAGACGATGCCCAAGGCTTCAGTGGATTTTTTTTAATCAGATAAATATTAAAGAGCAAGTCACCTCCAAATCACATTTTTTTTTGCTGATAAACTATATAAACGAGTGTCTAATCGTGCTGCAGACACGTGTCGTCAATAATTTGGCAGTTCAGTGCATCTTGGTTAAAATTAAAATATTCTGCCTAAAACTGTCAGTGTTGCGCCGTCGTCAGGGAAAAATTCTGCACTGTATTTGAATTTAAATCTGCCACCGCTATTGGCTAAAAGGTATGCTATGATGTCGTCTGGTACATTATGATGTCATAATGCCATTGTGAGCCTGTGTGTGTGTGTATTTGTTAGCAGCTCTGCCCTCTCTGTCTGCCAAGCAACAGCATTTGTTGCATTTTTCAAACATGAAGTGGAGTGAAGTAAGTTTCTTGTAGGGGGTGACTTGCTCTTTAAGGAAGCTTGGTGATGCTATACAGAATTTTATCTGTGGCGAAATTTTCCTGTGATTCAAACTAAAAACAGAAAAAATCCAGTAGGTATTAGAACCCCTGGTTTTTAGGAGTTGAGCATCATCAATGTGATTGTGACAACAAAACAACTAGACAAAGACAGCATTTGTAAAGAAGTTAGGATGGGACCAAGTACACATCCTTGAGGCACCCCACAGGTCAGAAATGATTTGCCTTGTTGTTTTAAACACAATCTAGTTTACTCCTAACTAGACAATGGATTCAGCCAGTTCACGACTCTCTAGTCTTTAAATTTGGTTCAGTGGAAGACTATCTTTCTACATACCTCACGAAAAAATACTCCAAATGCTTGTGTATTTACCTTCAACAAGGCATCGAATTGTGTGTCTTCATGGACCGGTAGCTGTGTTGGGATGTCACATTCGTTCTGACCATGTACCACCAGAGTTTTGGTTCCTAAAGCAACAATGGAGATGAGAATTTCTAAGATAGAGTTGATTGATATTTACTAATTTCATGGATAAAATGTGTTTTAGAACATCAGATTGACCTGGCATGGACGCAGTGACCAGCAGTTTGACCTCACACTGCTCCTTCTTCATGGTCTGCTTCAGGTCCTTAAAGAAGAGCCCCTCTACATACACTACCACCTCCCAGAGGAAGGTCAATGTGGCCGAGATAGCGTCCATACCCCATTCACAGGGAGTTCGCACAAAGTACATGATGAGCCCCACCTAAACAGGAGGGTTTGATAGAGATTACCAATTTTTTTGTAAAAGACTGAGCAGGAAAGCGATGAAAGTGGCTCCACTCGACCTCACCAGGTAGTTAAAGAGGATGTGAGAGGTCTGAGCAGGCATATCTCCGATGTTGAGTAGCAGCTTCCTGAGCATGTAGATCAGCTCATCCTGGATAAAAGAAGTACAAGACATGTAGGGTTGAAACTTTGCTACATTTCAATATCTGTTAGCCATTTCTAAGCTTGTATAAATTTTAAAATCACGAGAATCTGTTGGTATTGATATGACCCGAACTTGTATAGTGCCTTTGTGTGCTACTGGCTAATATAAACTATGTAAGAGCAAAGTGTAAAGGTATCGTCTTAAAACGACTTTAATTTTCTACATTTTACAGCAGTTCTTGTTTTTTTTCATATAACTTCTTAAAATTATTGACAATCGATGCAGTAATTTGTTACGAGAGTAAACATCAAATTCAACAGCTAACTGTGGAACTTCTGGTAGGCGCAGGGGTCAAGTCCA
The DNA here is from genome assembly GCF_043380555.1 of Nothobranchius furzeri. NCBI lineage: Eukaryota > Metazoa > Chordata > Actinopteri > Cyprinodontiformes > Nothobranchiidae > Nothobranchius > Nothobranchius furzeri. Next base: position 61,483,334 of record NC_091742.1, read on the forward strand.
GCAGGAAAGGCTTAATTTTTTTTAATTAAAAAATAACACTTAATGTGAAATTTCATTTAAAGACAAAAAATGTCATTACACATGCACCTTTTAGACGTTTTCTACTAAAACTCTTAAAAAAAATGGTTTTCCTTTCCATATATTTTTACATTTTATGATTCTTTTGGCTTAAAAAATATGAAATTTACATTAATCCTCTGTGCACCAAAAGTGCTACATTTTACTGATGATGGTGATGTTAATGCTGTAATTATACATAACCATGAAATTAAATAACTAGAACCTGAAATTTGAAGTCAGTTTAAAGATTTACAAAACAACAGTCGCACGCATCATTGTGAACTGAGACAACAACAGTCCACTTTTGTCCTAGCTGCATTCAGACTTGCTGTCAGCTGTGTAAACTGTTTCTTCAAACCAGGGGAGTGTCCAGGGAGTGGCCTGGGGTAGCACATGCCACCCTTAGAATCTGATTGGCCACCCCCAGGTGCCACCCTACTAAGTTCCAGTTTAAATTGACTTTACATTGTCGACAAAAGGCTTGAGTTGTAAACTCCAAAAATAGTGTGTGGTTGCATGCACCTTTAACATTGTCTTCTAGCCCAGCCCTACAGAACATTTCTGTAGTATTATTATTTATTATTTTTTCATATTCACATAAATAATATTTAGAGTCCCACTCAACTCCAGTTGGTGGCAATAATGCAACAAGAGGTGACTTGCTAACCACCACAAAACTAGAAGATGAATAGAAAAAAATGGTGATTGCGCAATGTGAAACTCCAAAGTTCACTAGAAAGTAAATAAATAAATAAACAATTTGTGTTAATTAATAAATAAGCATAACCATTGGTGCCACCCATGCATAAACAAGTGCCCCACATGGGCCACCCCATTTTAAAAGTCCTGGACACGGCTCTGCTTCAAACAGAGGCGGTTCATGAAGCTTGTAAAAATAGTAATTATTTATAATTTAGCTTAGGAATACACTTCATAATGGGCCAATAGTTTTTTTTTGTTGGTGTGTTATAATGCTTACCCACCTGTCTGTTGCTCACAGTGAGTTTTTCCAGGAAGTGACGGAGAACCAGAGCTGGATCTTCAATCAGGCAATTCCACAGGATTTGCTGGGCGACAGCACTCACTGAGGGAACATTCCAGAATTTATTTCTTCTCAAAAACACTCATTACTATGTTCATGAGTTTGAAATATGGCTTGAAATTTTAAGTCAGGTCATGTTTGTGCGCCTACCGGCTACGCCATCCTCTCTCACTTCACCGTCTTCCATCAGGTGCACTATCGGCAGGACTGCTGCACAGATGCATGCTGGGAAGACAGACTGAGGTGGCTGCAGCATGTGGTGAGTAGGAGTGTGTTCTGTTGTGTTCTCCTCATCTGTAAATTTAATTACAGCAAGTTGAGCTCAAGTTTTAAATAAAAACAGAACACAGAGTACAGAACTGAATGGATTTCATACCTTCTGCACTTGCCAGTGAGCGAATGGACCAAACAGAACCACGACGGAAAGAATAATTCCTATGGGAGTTACTGGAGGCGCAGGATGGGCTGACAGATAGGCGGCGTGATGCCAGGTTCACCACTTCTTCTGCTGGCAGGATAAAGAGATGAAACCACAAAAGGTCAATATAAAACATGAATTTGTTTTGATTCTGAAGGCCAAAAGAAGTACAGATTTTCTCCCGACCCTAATGCTGGTTGAGTTCAGTAAACATCAAAGAGTTATCAGTAACAGAATTATTTTAAGTAAAGACCGCAGTGGCGGCACCCGGGGGGGTGGGGGTGGGGTGGGGGGGGGTCTATAGCTACCCCTGGATTAGTCACTGCACCCCCAAGTAAATATCAGATTTTATTTTTTTACAATTTAATTTTAATTTACCGTGTGGATGTGATAATATTTAACATACAAAACAAAAATAATCAGTAAATTATCATATAGATAGTAAAAACTTAAACCAAAACAGGAAATTGAAGTTAACCTTTGACCTCATGTTCCACCTGTGAACGAGTGAAAGGTAGAGCTAGTGGTAAAATGGATCGGTTTTTGTTGCCCAAATTTCCACAGGTTCAGTCAGTGACGAATGAATGTTTGGAAGTGATCTCAGACCCACAAAAACCTACGGATCTGGATGAAGAGAGTCAACCCTCAACCGCCGCAGCAGTCGAGGGTTTTGCCGCTGGAAATGCTAACACTAACGTTAGCTAACCTTGCAACACTATAGATGGTTTTCTGTGTGGCTGTATGTGTTTATGATTTCATGGAAAAGTCAGCGATGGTTCACATGTTTATGATGTATATTAATGATTGTTTCAGGTGTTGTTGAGGTTCTGTGCACGCATGTGTATCTGCTAGTGTTGAAGGTGTTTTAGAGAACAATAGGTACGCATGACCACTTCCTTCATAGCACCCTCAATAAAAAGACTAGCTCCTTCATAGCACCTGCAGAAAAACATTTCTGGAGCCGCCACTGACAGTTAATCTCTATAAGACAAAACTGGAAGTCAAAATGTCCATGTGGAGCATTTGTTAGCGCTATCATAAATTACACATAATGATGGTGAGAATAACATCAGACCTTTAACGGCTGATTGCATGGACATAGTTTTGTCTTTAGGGTCACAACCAGCATGAGGACGGGGATGCGGGGGTGGGGGTGGGGGTGGGGGGGGACTCTACTATAAGTATTCAAAATTATGTATAAAACTACAGCATAGAAGCTCTCTTATGCAATGTCAGGAATTTGAAGTACACAGGTGGCAGTACAACAAAAAATTCAATTAAACTTTAATTGTTTTTGACCTCATAAGTCCTTTTCATTCTTACTCATTGTCACCATTTTACACTTATTTTAAATATCTGATCAACAGAGCTCATTTACATCAGATTTTAGCTGAACTCTTGGTCCTAGTGCTCAACCAGTCTATAGCGTAATATTGTTTTTGGATGGTAAAAAGTGCAGGGGACAAAAATTGACTTTAGAAAAAGTGGTAGGAGGGACATGCCAAACTCAGGTCTTCTGCATGTGAGTCAGACATCTTACAAGATGAGCTACACTCTAGTAACAGTTACTGTATCTGTAACTTTTATATCCTTGAGGACACCTGAAACAACATCAAACCAAAGAACGGTTCAAAGCGAAAATGGCTATTTTGTTGCTAATTTGCAGGAAATATCTAGAAGAAAGTTTTACAGAAAGTAGCTAAGGGTCTTCAGAAATGTAGCTAGGTTCATCACTAGGCGTTAGGAACAGCGACAAAGTTGCTGAGTTTGCACTACCTCTCTCTCTGCTGCTAAAGCTACTGATAGCAAATGCTACGGGCTATGCCTGAGCGTGAACGCGCATGAAGCAGCCTGCTCGACCCGAGCAGCTCTCTTTTTCTGTGATTTTACAGAAAAACAGGCAATCACAGTAAAAATGCCAGGGCTCATTCTACAGGACCTGGGCATTGCAGGAGAATGTATGAAGAAGAAATTTATTATTTCTATACATGTTTTGGCTGTCAAACTTCCATAATGTCCCTTTAAAAAAATAAAATAAAACAATATAAAGCAAGAGGCAACTATCCTCTTTACGGTGGTTTATGCATGGTTTCAGGAGGCTATGACTAAATAATGATTAGTTTTGATTTATTGTGTGATTCCATAAGAATGTAACAGTAATAAAGAAATAAATGTGACTTCTGACACCTGTGGATCCTCTACCAAAGGGCAGTAGAATTGTATAAGAAGGTACTAATCCTGATACTCTGGATGCTTTAAGGGTTTGATGTTAATTTGTAACAATGATGCTAATCTGCTTTGACCTGTGCTGCTAAAGTATTGTCATTCTTGAATTTCAATAAGCAGGCCTCAGAGTATCTTGCATCTGAAGTATTAAGGGTGTCAAAACACCATCAGTCCCACCTTCCTCTTCCTGTTCGGGCGGAGGGCTGCACGTGGGCTCGTAGCAGGCCTCCTGTGCCACCGGGATGGCCGTGATGATGCTCGCCTCGCGGCCCAGACGTCTCTTTTCCTCCTCCTGCTGCAGGTTCTTCAGGATGTGTTCGGCCCGCTGGTGGGATCGCGACACTGCCCGCGCAGAGAAGGATTTCTGACAAGGAAACAAAAACAAGACGCATCCAGAGTGAGTCCAAATGTTTCAGGAAAGTTACAGGCTACACCCGTGGAGCGTTTTATCTCAGATGGGCTGGACAACACGTTAATACAGTAACTCTCATCCAGCGCTTTGGTCTCATGCTCGAATGTCCTCCTGTTCAGGTGTCAAATAGGGTCAATCAGGACACAAATACATGTTTTCGGACTGGAATTTGGAGAATTTACTGTATCTCGTGTACAGTAAATGCTTCACAGCTCTCACACAAAGTGCACACACACACATTTAATTACTGCCGGCATGATATGAAAAACATTCACAGCAAAGTAATTCTCTTCTAATGACCATGCATCAACAGCACATCAACATGTCTGTATGCTCGATGCATGCTGTTGTCATTTTCCGTTCTCTCTCTCTTTTTTTGGCAAAGCAAATGGTGGAAGATTTTTGAATCTGATCAAGATGCAGCATCCATAGAAAGTGTCAGATACAAAGATGTTTTCTCCTCCGTCGTCACCAGTCGGAGTTAACAAGATGCATCAGCACAAACATCTGGACAGAAATATTAACTTACTATGGTATGGACTGACTGAATTAATGTGGGGTACTAAAAACAAAGATATAGGACATGTTCAAACATTAATACTTGTGATTTGGAGGGGTAAAAAAAAGGCAAAATTGTGTGAAAGGAGACATCAGGATACATATGATGGCGTATTAGGGCCAAAGAATCAATTAAAAAGAAAGAAAAAAAGACCTGGGGTTAAAATTCTGAGAAAATTTTGAGAAATTTTGAGAATAATTTTGTAACCTGTGAGAAAAAAAAATCAAAATGAAAATAAATTCTTAAATTTACCAGAAAAACGCATCATCCTTAGAAAATTTTGAGTGGACCCTAACCCTAACCCCCGTAATTAAAGATTTCATGAATTTAAACAAAAGAAAGAAAATACAAAAACAGAATTGCACTTTAGGGGGGATCCAAATTGTTACACAAATTAAGCTTAAAAAATAAACATCCAGGTGAAGATGCATTCTGTGCTTGGAATTTGTTTTTCTCACACCTGAGGACCTTTGAAAATAAAAGGCTTCTGGTTTGTTCTCGTTGAACCACCAATAAAAAAAAGCAACAGACCATGACCCCCTCAGCAGCAAACCTGAGTTGCTTTTTTATTTTATAGTCGAGAAAAGTCCCACTTACAAAAAGGGGGCGTGGCCTAAAACATAACCTGCAGCCTGCCACAAGACGGCTCCAAACTCCAATTTATTTATTTATTACAATAATACTCTTAAAATGTACCAATCACAATTTGGAGAATATGCAGATATTCTTACAACTTTTCATATGAACTTCTAAATTTCAACTTTACCGTCAGAATTCAGGCTTTTCTCACAAATTTGAAATCTAACAAAGTCAACTAACAGCAGAGTTGTTTTCTTGGTAAATTTTATCCTGGAGGTTGACTATTTTTCTTGCAAATTTTTGAATTTACAATATCAGTGAAAATGATTCTAAATGAATGCCACTGACAAATAAAAAAAAATGCTAATTTAGAATGTTCAAAGATCTCAGACTATCTAAAATCTTGTTGCAATGTGACATTAATCTTCTGATTCCTACAATTTTTCTTGGATTCTCACCTCTTGTTAATGCTCCCTTTACTCTTTTGTTTCTACTATGCTAGCCCTTTTACATCGTCGTAAGAAATGTGTTGTGCAACTTCAATTTTGGGGTAATTTACTTTTAAACTTCACATCCACAAGTAGATGCATGAGCTACCAAATTCTGACCGTTTACAAAAAAGTCAAAAGGGGCTCCGGGCTGGAGCGGGAGCTCAGACTTACAGACTGGTCTTCGTTGATCGGGTCTTGGACGCTGCCGGTTGTCTGCGGCACCCAGGGAGGGTCGAATATGGGGACACAAGGCATTCCCAGGATGGGAGATGGCAGTGTGAAGTTGATGCTGGGTGGAGGAATCTGAAAATGTGCCACGGAAATCATTTCAAGTCGAACAATGAGGACTAGAAACAAAGCAGGATTAATCCTAATTTATTCACAATACCTTAAAAATCTGCTGGGCCCCCTCCTCCATGCGGGGCCACACCTGGTAGCGGAAACGCCACAAGGTGTAGAACTTCAGGATGGAGTTAATGCGCTGGCAGGCCTCCTGGTGCTGGAACTCTGCCGTCATCATTTCGGTCACCGCGTCAGGAACCTTTACCGCACAGAGAAGGAACATGGCGGCTGTGAGGAGAATCGGAAAGGTCAGAGAAAAGGAAAAATAAGAAATAGTAGAACATATAAACCAAAAGGAGAGAAAAAAGTATAATTTGGGGAAACATGGAAGGGTTATAACCTTCAAAGTCTACCCAGTGATGTTCAGCTTGACTCACCAGCTGCAGCTGCCATATGTTCATCCACGCTGAGCAGGAGTTCCCAGGCAGCAGGCTGGATGTCTCCGTACATGCCATCCGTGAGGATGGGAGCAGCTTTGATGAGCAGGGACAGAGGAGCTGGGGACAAACTCATTACCTGAAACAAAATACACAGCAAAATGATGTTTTTATGAGGCAGATATTAAAAGAGAACATATATAGAACATTTTAGAAGATAACACATAAAAGCTGCTGCTAATTAGGTTCTAGGGTAATCACCAGTGGCTCATAAAGGCCACCATGGCAACCACACACCTGTCTCTCTCACTCCCTGACAGCAAACCTATTGAGAGTTGGATAAGAACTAAAAACTAAGCCTAAGACAAGCGGCTGCTGTCATAAACTTACCCCAGTGTTCTGACTATCCATGCTTTCTCATTGAATATTCCTACCGCAGCGTGTTACGACAGGTTCACTATTGTTTATAGTATAGTAACACGCTTATTAAGCATGGTTTCTTTTAAGTTGGTGATATACTCAAAAACACAAAACTGCAGTATATTAATTTGCGAAAATGTACAGTGTTGTGTTTTATTCATGAAAAAGACCATGTTTGTCGTGATTCAGTGAATGATGGTAAACAGTGGGAGAAATTTCTTGTTTACAGTACAATAACGATATTTTACAAGCCATTTACAAGCTAATTGTCAGGTAAACATACAACAAGCAGTAAATGAACAACTTCCGGAGATAGCACGTCTTTTTAGGTAAACAGCCTGTGACGTAGTAATCAGTCTGCGCATTTCCCCAAGAGCACACGTCGACGATGCTAAGAGCTTTAACTTTGATCTCAGTAATTGTTGAGTTACAAACCAGTTTTATATTTGACACCACTCTGACCAAAAACAACAATTTTATGTAGGGTTAGGTGCTCTATAGGGGGAGCTTTTGACCAGCTTTATAGCTGTTAGCTGCAATGCTAGCAGTTAGCTTTTTGAGTTTGATGATCGTCAGTAAAAAGCACAAGAAGAAAAAGTTTGCTGTTTCTGCTGGCATCTTGGCAAAACCTGGAAGTAAACGTATAAGAGTAATGTCTTTGGGGGAAAAGTTTTATGAAGGAGCTAAAGGAGGCTACAAAATTACAGACTAATGGTGACCTGGCTTTGTTGCTACTGGACTTGTAAGTAATTATAGTTTTTGTCCAACAGTGTGGATCTTTTTACTTTGTGGTTTATTGTATAGTATTAGTCGGCTCATGTTGGTGTTAGCTTGTTGTTAGCGCTAGCTACAGCAGGCTGCTGCAGAGTTGTTTACGACTGTTGTAAGTCCACTTTCAATTTACAGGGTGGAGGAGCAGGAAACTGTGATACTTTAAATAAGGTTGGTGGAAACCTGGTTCACCTGGTTACGGATGTACTTGAGCATGCCGGTGTCCTTTTTCCCTTCTGTGCTGTTGTCGTTGGGTTTTCTCTTCATGGATGGTGTTCTCAAGCACGACTTGTCTGAACACTGAAAAGACAAAAACAACACATAATTGCTTTCGTCTCCCCTAAATTAAAATGACTATAATGTTTATTTTTAATAAAGCACCTCTTTGTTTTTCTTTGCCCGGCCTCCAGTGTGAGCAGCACCGCTGTCGTCTCTTAGACTGTCCACCGACTCGCCGTACACAAGTTTTATGGCGCGGACCAGGCGAGCACAGGAGCGACCGTGGTGCTGGTAGCAGCGCGGGTGGCAGAAGTCTATGTGTGTGCAGATGAAACTCTGCTGGTTGCACAGCAGAATCATAATCTGCAACAGAGACAACAAAGAGAAGTCAGTTTGAAACTAGAACAGAGAGAAACACCGTCAGGACACAACGAGACGTACGTGGAGCCAGGACATGTTGCGGTGGTAGTTGTCCTCAGTTCCTCCTGAACTCTGACCCTCGGGCTCGATACTGGGTTCACTGGTGCTGAATGGGCTTCCTGAAAAACATTTAACATGAAAACACACAATGAAACTGCTCAAAAGGACAATTATACATTATAAAAAATAATTTAAAAATTGTTGTATATTCTTTCACAGATTGAATACGTAAGACACACAATTACGTGACTTCTTTACTCATTTGCTGCAGTTTATAAAAAAACATACATTTGAATCATGTATTTAAACAGGTGAAATTCTGTCGAGATTTGGATTTTTGCTGAACCAGCCCAAGATGATCTGTGGCCCTCATCTGGCCCCGCGTGGAAAACTTCCTGGATGAGCCTTATCCTAAACAGTGTCAATGTTTAGTGTCAATGGGGCAGCAGTAGCTCAGCTGGTAGAGCAGGTTGGCCCATGATCGGAGGGTCATGGGTTCGATTCCAGCTCCTGCCTGGGGTATTCTGCTATTGTGTCCTTGGGCAAGACACTTCACCCAAATTGCCTGTGTTGGTGGTGGTCAGAAGGGCCGACGGCACCAAATGGCAGCCTCGCCTCTGTCAGACCGCCCCAGGGCGGCTGTGGCTACAACGTAGCTTACCATCACAGGCAGTGTGTGAATGTGAGAGTGTGTGAAAGCGCCTTTGAGTGTCCTAAAAAGCGCTATATAAGTTTGATGCATTATAATTATAACTTCAGACTGCTTTTGACAACTTTATGTAATTCTCACTTGAAATGTGAAATATGTAAGTAATTGAGTAAGATTATCTTCATAATTTTTCAACGTTTTGAAGTTTGTGAATCTAAAAATATTATTCAACATGATGCGATTATTATTTGAAAGAAATCCAGTTCATAACATTCTTGAGTCATTTTTCAAAAAAACGTTCATGTCTTACCGATGTCCGTTACCGTGTCCCTGCTCTGTGTTTGTGACAGCAGCCCCTCTTCGTTCTCCGACTCGGAGTCCTGCCGAGACAGCTTAGTGCTCTTCAGGCTCCCTGCCCGGCGAATCGAAGACAGGGAGCCGCCTTTCTTCACACGAAAACTGCGGGCTCCTTTGATCTGGAGCAGCCGGGAACCTCCTATGCGGATCCTCCTAATGGGTGCTGGGGAGCAGGGGAGTGGGGAGAGATTATCTACAATCAAAAACGACCAGTGAGCCAAAGGAGAGAGATGATGAAAAGAAACAGGCCAAGCTACAAATGCAGGCCTCACCCTGGACCTCCTGGATCTTCTTCTCATCACAGGTAGTGTCAGACTTCAGCGTGTGGCTGCTGCTGTTCAGCGAGTCATGCCCGTCTTCGTCATCGAGGATGCCGGCAAAGCTGATCTTCCTCTCGTAGCGATGACGACCAAGTTCGGGGTCCAGACGCAGACGGCAGCTGTCCAGATCCTACAGCAAACACAGCTGAGTCTGTTTATATTATGCGCGTGGTTCTTTTTTTAGTTTTCTCAACCTGACTAGATTTGACAACTGACCACGAGCGGTTCAGTGCGAGGACGGGGTAAGCAGGGGAAGGTCTCTCGCAGGAATGTGGTGATTTCCAACAACAACTGGCAGGCAGCCATCTTTAGGGCAAAGGGGCAGCCACATTTGGTAGGATTGACCGTGTCTTTGAGGTTACAAACACATAAAATAAGACAGAACAACAAGGTTAGATGTTTTCCATCTAGTGAACCAAATTCTACAGAACTTTTCAGCAATATTTTTACCTCCCTGTACATTTGAAACAGTATGCTGGAATCAGCTACAGGACAGGAACAAATATCTGACAACAGATGCACTGATTTCAGTTTCGAGGATTACCAATTTCTAATTTTCCACTGATTCCAAATTTGACTAATTTTACTCAATCTCAAAGATTTGTAATACGATTTTTCTTCCCATTTCTCATTAATATCTTGACTTTTAAGTTTTAAGATTGATCCAAACCATCAAGCTGGAACCACTTGACCAATATGGTGTCTTAGGTTTAAAAAATCTTGGATTTTTTAAAATTGTTTTGTGTTCATTTTCACAAAATTAACTCCTTGACCAATTTATTGTTGAAGAAATAATTTTTTAAAAAGCATCACAGACTCACTATCATCTAAATAGTCCTCCTCTTCATCTTCTTTCCTCATTCTTCGCTTGGTTTCTTCATCATAAATATAACCCAGGATGTTTGCGGGGCTTTCACTATCAGAGTGACAGAGTTCGCTGAGCCTGGTGCCAATTGCCTAAAACATAAAAACGTGCATATGTTTAAATTAGGCTGGGATACAAAGAGCCATCTTGTTGGCTTTGTGTCATGTTTAACCCACATCCCCCCACTGGCAGAAGTGTTTAGCTGCGTTCCACTGCAGCTTCTGATTCCTCTTGTTGCCCACTATTGGCGAGCGGCCCCTGGACAGGCCTTTCTTGGTGATGTTCACGTGATGGCCCTTCATCCACTCTGGCCAGTTACCGCGGTTACAGCGATGGACAAATCTGGCACATTCTAGGAAGAGGGAAGCCCGAGCCACGACCGGTGCTTCCTAACGGAGCCAGGAGGTAAACACGGAATGGTCAAAGCACTCAGACTAGCTTGTTTAAGCAGGTTTTCAAAGTCGAGCGTACCAAATCTAAAGCAGCAGCTAGAATGGACGCATCAGGGATGGTTCCCGGTTCACAGCAGTTGAGAAGAAACTGGAAGCGCTTCATTCCTTGTCGGATTGCACCCAGATTCACTACGTTTTTATTCTTCATTGCCTCCTGACTGGCTGCAAGTCGTTCCTGAAAACCATGTGGTCCTGGAGAATAATAACAAATAACATGGAAAAAAGGGGGTAAAACAGAGCAAGTGAATTGATTTAAAAAATAAATAAAACATGCGATTATAGTAAAAACCTCAGTTAAGATTTAACTTGGATTTTGTTTGAAGCAACATCCAGGACATTTAACAAATGTCACCAAAGAACCAACAAATGAGGCTGAGCGAGAGATGATACACAGCCACGGCAAAGCTTACACTTGAGTTTTTAACTTTTATTTACTGCTCATCATCGAGATCTCTCTTAACCCTCCAGACAAATGTTTTTATTGCTTTCTCAATAGTTGATCCAATAAATCAGAGAAATGGCAAGTGTAATCTTAGCCACACAAAGTAAAGCTGTATGCAGACGACAATGTTTTGTACTTCACTGTAAAACTCTGGAAAATACCACCAGACGTCACCACAGAAGAGATGGATGGAGCTCTGACATGCTTGTAGAAGCACAGAAAATCGCTCGGCAGCAGAAAGATGGTCTCCTAGATACTAGCTATTGTCAGACAATGCCCTTCTTCTCTTTTCGCTGCAAAGCGAAAAAGAAGAGTGTGTTCAATGTTGAAAAGAACAAGACGTGCTGGAAAGAGGAAATGTGGATTTGGGAAACAAAACATTGCTCAAACCTTCTTAGTTTGTAGAGGACAACAATTTAGAATCAGTTTTTAGAGACCACCCTTGGATGGAGCTTTGAATGCGCTGAAAATTAGTTTTTTTCTTGACGTATAGGATTCTGCCCAAAAAGTTTTGAAAAAGTCAATGTAAACATTGCACTGAGACACTAACAGTTCTGAAGTTTTTTCGGTCTGAGTGCTGAGACAGATAAATAATTCTTGCTCAGCTGTGACCTGCTGAAACAAACCTTTGGCCGTATATTCAACATTTCTGGGAATGAAAACTTCTACATGGAAGATCTGTATTTTTGCAGATGTGAATTTGCAAATAGCAACAGCAAATCTCTGGACAAACAAATCTTTTTTGTTTTGTTTTTATTGCTATTTGGCAACGAGGCATGGCCATCTTGAAAGTTGAGTTAATAACAATCGCACTTTTCTTGTTTTCATTGAAGACATTTTACTTCTCATCTGAGAAGCTTTTTCAGCTCTCCAGAACTGAAGAAAGGTTTTGGATGAGATGCAAAACATCTTCAAGGAAAACAGGAAAGTTGTAGTTGTTTTTTTTATCAAGTCTTCAAAATTTTTATGCCCTGGATGACCGAGAATCCATACAAATGAAGCATAACCCTAACCCTATCCCTAATTGTTCATTTGGACCGATGATTTGGACTGACACTTAGCATTCAGCTTTGGACCTTTTAGCTCAAATAAGGTCAAAATGTGACTGAAATGTGGGCCAGAGTGTGCCCAAATAATAATTATATTAGATTTGATTTATATTTTTCTTTTTTCTGTTCAAGGCACCCAAAGTGTGTATGATGTTTGCGATAAACTCATTCATATGGTTTGGATCAAAGTCCACCAAGCAAGAAATTGTTCATTGGAATCTCCTGCTGAATTCAGTGTTGTTCAGAATTAACTCATGGTGTATTTGGCTTTTAAGTGCCATCACTGCATTGTTGTTTGTGACTTTCGGATGTCTTTTTGTAGCATCTACAAATATGAACGAAACAACAGGTTACATTCTGGGCCGACAGCTTTCCAGTAACAAATGAAGGGTGACGGACAAAAGAAGAAGCCACCACGACTTGGTCAGACGAGACATCACACTACACCAACAAACAAAGGCAAGGACAGAAAGAGAGGAGAAGACAAAAGGACAGTGAAGCATGGGACACCCCGGCGTGGGGGAGGTCTACCATCTTTCTCTTCTGTGTGGTGAAGCTTGGATGGATTCCTCCTGCCAGACCTCCATTTACCGAGCCGCTTGAAGAAATTCTCCTCCTCGTCTTGGCCATACTCTGGCCCGACAGCAGCCCCTTCAGATAGCTTCACAGCGCTCGTGAACTTCACCTAAAGCATGTGAACGCAAAAGCATGAATGGATATAAATGGTGCCAGCCATCTAAATGGCTATGGAATAAACTATGGTACATATCAATATGAGTCAAACATTATTTTTTGACCACCTTTCAAGCCAGGTCACAAGGTGAAAAAGAGAACATCACAATAAAAACAAGTAAATAAACAATGCTAAGGCAAAAGCTATTTTTAATCTATATGTTTTTCACTGTTTTTAAACCTCAACCGAGTTGGCCACCTTCAAAGAAGGGGGAAAGTTGTTGGTGTTGCCGCTGAGAGGTCCCTTGACATCTGGTTTTTAGCCTTGTGCAAGGCACAGCCAACAGGCTTTGATCACATGATCTCAGTGACCTGCTGGGAACAAACATTGCAAAAGTGCCATATTATAAGCCGGTGTCTGATTAGTACACCCAGGCTATTGTGGCATACCCTTGAGCGCATCGGGCACACCCCACTAATTGTGAAGCACTGATATAATGGCTTCTGGTATTAAAGTAAATCATAGATTCAGTCATAGTTATTCTACGGGTCTGAAGACCTAAACAGAGGTAACTTAATGTTGTGGAATGCTTGTTCAATCAACACATTTGTGGTGGTCTCCAGTAGGAATGAATGCCTTGTAAGGGGGAAAAGCTCAGATGTGCTTGTTTCAGGAATTAGCAGAATGCCACATCAGCCTGTCTCTCAACCTTTCTGCCCCCCACCAGGTTGGAAAATCCCAGTTTCAAAGTTCCTTGAAAATGTTTTCAGTTAGGGGCCTGCCGCTGAAAGACATGGGGAAAAAGTGCAGATTATTTCGTTCCATTTGATCACACTCCTGTCCCGTTCCTAGCGCTGCAGCTGGGTGATGCCACACCATTCTTCTGCATCATACAATCTCATGCTGCAGCTGGCAAGCCCCTTCCAAATTTCTCCTGGCATTTTCTGGTTCTGTTTGCAATTCATCACAATTGTTTCTGTAGACCCTTTCCACAGTGTGTTATGGGAGCTGACCTTTGAACTCTGACGGATGAAAGAGAGTCGATCCACTGAGCTGATATCCAGCAGGTCCTCAACACCATCAGTCAGTCCAGACAGGGACGAACGTTTCAACCAATTTCCTGGGAAATTCAGGAACCAAAACACTTGAAATTATAGAATACATACATTTATGAATGCATCTAACATTTAGTGAGCATGCAGGGTCAGACACAGGACACATGTTACCAAACATAGTTCTTAGGATACAAACAAACAAATTAGACAACAAAAGCTCTTTCTGTATTGATCTATAAAGCCATGGCTGAGTCTTTCGTTTTGTGTTTGATAGTATAACACCAGATTAAAGTGACAATGTGTAGTTTTACCTCTAATCTCTGGAAATATTCATTGAAATAATGTAGTAAATTAATTAAAAGAGGCCCAGTTGTTGAAAAATATTGGCAGTTTAATAACATATAACCGTAAAAATCTGTTCTAACATACATGGAGCGGGTCTAAGACTCGGGGCGACGCCATATTGGATGCCATGTTTCCTTCTACAGAAGTCTGTGAGGGCAGAATGCATTTACTCATTTGTAACAAATGGTTACAAAACTTTTAGCATTAATAAACATTGATGTTTTACACATTTACCTCTTCACTCATTGCCAGTGATGAAAGGGAATCTGATGTTCTTGTTATTTTGCTGGAGGTTGCACTCCCAGAGATTTTCGACCCTAATAGCCATCTGTTGGTAAGGTCTTATTTGAACACAAAAATAATGCTTGCTTGCGGTGATTCAGGTATGTACTGCCCCCTATCACCAGGGAAACTACACACTGTCACTTTAAGTACTAAAACCGATGAACTGTTGAGTCAGGAAACATAAATGATAAAGGCAGGCAAAACATCAAGTGATCTTCCTGATGGGATTTATGTTCCTTAAAACAACCCAAGGTGTTGCCTCTGATTTGTAGATTTTTGTTTAATTTTATAGTTAGAATTTTCAAAAATGAAAATTTCTCATGATACAGTTTGAGACGTTCCAGTCTAAGTTCAGATTAAAATAATTTCTAATGTTTGGATCCATCTGGCAAAACTCGGGTTCTGATTTCTATTGTTGACTTACTTTCCTTATTCTAATAGAAGCTAGAAAAAATAACTGCTTTCCAATAAAAATGTGACTGTTGTATCTACTGTAACTGTTTAAAGGGACTTTAAAGGTCCAACCATTGAGCGTTAGTGGGAGCTTTTAGGACTTTTCCCCTTTTAGGACTTTTCAAACTTAACCAAAATAATACGTTTTAATCTTTAGTTGTTAGTTTTTCAACTCAAAAACTCTTTCAAGCTTAGGCCTGGAATATACTTGCTTTTTAACCTCGCATTGACACAAGCAGCAGGCTTTGTTCACATACTGCTGCACTGCACACAGTATTGGAGTGTTTCACTAGGGGGCACAGTAGAGCACTCAGACCATATAGAGTCCCAAGCTTGTAGAATATAACCAAAACAAACATGGTGTCATAGAAAAGATCAGTAACTGGTTAATTTTGAGATCACCACAGAAAAAGACAGCAGCGGTATCGTAGACGCAACAAACAACGTCTAAACCAGAGACAGTGTCACCATGGTGAGTGTGTGTCTCACTTTGTTTTGCCAACTCCACCTACCTGTCCACTGTAGCACGCAAACGTCAATTTCAGGGGACGCACACAAACGACGCTTCAAAGCAACGCAAGTTAGGTGAGGCAGCCCTTTTAACCG
Source organism: Nothobranchius furzeri (assembly GCF_043380555.1). NCBI lineage: Eukaryota > Metazoa > Chordata > Actinopteri > Cyprinodontiformes > Nothobranchiidae > Nothobranchius > Nothobranchius furzeri. The sequence goes on from NC_091742.1 coordinate 61,499,221, forward strand.
TGGCAGGGGTGAGGAGTGAGCACCACCTCACCCCTGCCACGTGGACCTCAAGGGATAAACATCAATCCTGCTCAATGGTCAACTTTCTTTGCGGGGTCACCCATGAAGAGAGTGGGAGGGTTAAACACATGTACGCTTCGTTAATCAGTAAGTATTTTCCAGGCCTTGGGCTACAAGTCAAGATTTTAAGCTTCGAGCTATCAAATTGTCACTTTCATCATAAAGAGTTAACAACTCTTTTACTCTGCCTAAATCAAGACTAACAATTCTGCTGTTAAAAACACCAATTAGACATTAATAAAGAAGGTTACAAGCAATGCCTGTTGAAATGAAGATGTTGGTTTGCAGAAAAAGTTTTTAAACAAGACCACCGGATTAAAAGACTTCATCTGGCACTAACTCGAAAACTGGGAATGCACACAGGGTGAACAAACATGACAGGACACAAATACTGCATGAAGATGGTTTTGATATCCACATACGCAGGACAGAGCGAGTGAGTGGAAGGCGGGCGGTCCCACGGCACGCTGAGGGACAAGAGGGGAACACAGAACAGACCAAAGTGATGAAGAGACCTGACCTCTTGGGAGGCAGGAATACACAACAAGTCAGGGCAAGATGTGGTCATGAGGATGTTTAATGTTGCTGACTATGAAGAATTAATCAACATAAGTAGAAATACCAGTCTAAATATTCACCTATTGGGAGTTTCAGTTTCTTGCGTAGTGAAATGCGTCTGGATCTGGATCGTGAGCGGCGGTCTGTAGTGGTGCCGGAGTGAGCGGTGGTGCACTCTGAGGTGTCTTGCTCCGACTGGCTGCTGGTGTCACTGGCGGCGCTCTGCGACTTGAACATTTTCCTCCAAAAGTCCTTCCTGCCAAGAAGAGCACCCGGGATCTGTTCGTCACTGGTGGTACAAAGAGGGAGGGAAGGAAGGGTTGTATGTTTTTGCGGGTGACATTTAAAAGAAGGGGACAGGAAGAGGTTGGAACTAAATGTGAGCAGAATGACAGCTGAGAGCTAAACATGGAGAATGTTTTATGATGCATGCTGGGAGGTGGTCACTCACTGTTCGGGGGTCTGGGGGAGTCTACTGGAGATGCAGCTGCGACACTCATCTGCAGCACTGGACACCTGACCCTTCTCCCCGGACACACCCACCTCAGACCTGCACACACACACACACTCACTCACAAACTGTGCATCAGTGGTGTGGCGGTCAAGACTATCGAAATCCAAGAGTCTGACCAGCGTAAATGGAACCATCATACCAAAACCGGAAGCTGGGCGAAGAGATCCCTTATCTAACGCCTCAGAGTCCCTGTGGTGGTTAGCTTATGGAGTCCAGTAAGAAGATAGAACTCAGACATGAACACTGATAACAAAGCTATGGTTGAAAGACTTCAAACTACCATTATTGTATTATAGGGACTCTTGAGTTCTTAGATAGGGGATCTCTCCACCCTGCTCTCGGTTTTGGAGGGTGAGTAAAATTTTACAATACTCTCAATTTGCACATTAGTTGAATGTTTAGCTTAAACGACCTCATTTGATATTTAGATTATATATTTAGATGTAATGACTTCTGATTCGATGCCAGATGGCGTAGGTCGCATCAACCGTCGCTCCTGCAGAGTCTGAGTATTTGATGTTTTTAGGTGCATTTTTGTTGCGCTTCTGGACTGGAACCTGTTGGAATTAGCTTTGGACACTAATGGTGTTGTGAAAAGCTGGTAAAACATTCGGGAGGGGGCTGTCGGCGGCGCTTGCAGAGAACCTCATTTCTATCAGGTCTGACATACAGACACTAAAACGGACCTGTCCTGGAATATTTCAGCCATGCGAGCGGACTTTATGAGACTTAAAGACAAGGTAGCAGAAATGGATCAGTCTCTTTCCACATGTATGGATGATACTGTTTATCTCCTAGCTAAAATGGATGCCATGTCAAAGGAGATGGCTGCGTTGGACAACAAATGCAAGGATTTGGAATCCAGGTCCCGCCGTAATAACATAAGCATCATCGGGCTGATGAAAGGCAACATTTTAACTGCTGCGGAAGCGCCTGCACTCTTACTGGTGGCATTTCGCCTTGAGAAGGAACCACTGGTGCACAGATTTGTCATTGGCTCTCAGACCTGCCACCGGGGAACGACCCCCGTCATGATCGTTCGGTTACATTACTACATGGACACTGCCAAGATTCTTCAGAAAGCCAGGGAGCTGCGACAATTACAGATACGCAATCTCAACATCTCTGTCTTCCCTGACCACACTGCCAAGATAGCCCGGGCTTGTGCAGCTTTCAACGACACTCTTCATCAACTTCGAAGCATTGAAGAAGCCAGGTTTGGTGTCTTTCATCTGGCTAAGCTTTGCATCACGTACCAAGGAGTGCAACGTGATTTCATCTCACCAAGAGACGCTGAGGAATATTTCAAAATGATGGTTCCAAAATAGAGACACAGTTTGTGTTGGTGTTCTTTTATCTGGAGCCAAGCTGGTCTCAGATCAAAAAACTATTGTGGTGAGTAAAATTTATGGCTATTTTTCAGAGGACTATTTGCTGATGTTTTTTTCTTTGCTGTTACCTAAGAATTGCTTTGGTGTTGTTGATTTGTTTTGTACTTGTCTGTGATTACGCACCCTTTTTATTATTTTCTGAAATAGCCTCTTTTAGAAAACAACGCTGCCAAATTGCCACAACGTCGTGCCGGCAATGGGGAGCCTCAGATTGTTTATAGGTGGTCAGACATTGGTGGTAGGGTTAGGGTTAGGTGGTAATGTTGTGCAATCGTGTCCTTTTTTTACAAAAGATTGCGAGGTGGCGGTATAAAGGCGGTATGGGGTGGTCTTTGCGCTGCCGCGGATTTCTGTTTATTTTAGACATAATTTGATTTTTGTTGTGATCAAAGCCATGCTCATTAAGTTTTTTACCAAGCCACTCCTAATGGTGTCTTTTCTCCACAGTCCCTGTGCAGTCTCTGGTGAGCTGATCTCCATCTCTAACAGAGAGGAGCTTCAGGAGTGCTGCATCGCTCCATTTTATTACCTCAGCTGATTCTGTTTACAAAAGTGAAACTTACAGCCAGTGTTTACTTTCAGTTTCAATATGGTTGCTGGCCGGAGCTTGGCAGTAACTCCCCATGTGATCGTGACACCTCCCTCTTTTGCACCAAGGCCTAATATGCATTCACAAGTCCGGCGTTGCAGCAATATTACTACCAAGCTTGGCGGCACAAATGCCACAAAATTCCTGTGACGCCTTGCCGCCATGGCGCGTTCATAAGACACACCATGGCAGCAGTATTATGCTGCTTTGCCGGCATGTGTATCTTCTGAAAGGGGCTTTTGTCTTCTTTGGGGGGATGGAGATGGGGAGGGTGATTTCAGCATTTTTGTCATTTCATCTTTGTTTACTTTGGATCAATCCTCAGGAGACGCTGATATCAGTTTTCTGACTTGGAAAGGGAGGGCTATTGTTGTAGATAACATGCATAATGTTCCTGCTCTTTTGGTCAATGTGTTTGCACCAAATTTGATAATCTGAGTTTCACAGACAAACGTTTTAGTAGAAGTCCACATTCGACAACTTTATAACATTTACTGACAATGACATTACCGCAAGCTCGTTTTTATGGAAAACTTTTAAAGCATACGTGCGCGGCCAAATAATTTCTTTCTCTGCCCATTCTAGTAAAGATAACAACGCCAAACTCCAAAATTTGATGACACAAATTTGCGATCGACAAGAACAACTAATCCCACTCCCAATTTACATAAAAGGTTACTTAATTAGCAGACCGAATTTGATTAACTCTCTACTGCAGATGCTGAACGACTGTAACTTCGTGCACACACAACGCATTATGAGTATGGAGATAAACTGAGTAGACTCTTGACCCTCCAATTGAAACTTCAAGCTTCCTCTCGATTGATATAGAATAGAATAGAATAGAATAGAATAGAATAGAATTTATTTATTTATCCCACATTGGGATATCCCCATTATTATTGGGATTTTGAGAGGTTGAGGACCAACAAACTGTAAGACAGAGAGGAAATTATCTCTGTCTGGCCCCAAAACAATTTCTATTTGGAAACTGGCGTCCCTGAGCCTGCAAGGCTCCAATGAAAACTCCCCCTCAGAAGATATGTGGAATGTACCGTCGCTATAGCAACTGAACTCTACCTCCTTTCCCAGCCTGGGCGGGACTGCGGAAAGGCCGCTGAAGCATCCAGGGTCACTGCAACCCTCCAACCCTCGATGCTCCCCCCCCCCCCACCACTATCCACACTGAGGTGACATGCGCTGCTTCTATCGTGGCTGCAGGAACTGAAGTGGGGATAGTCCCAACCTACCACCCCACCTAGTGGACACTTATGTTGTGTTGTCCGAAGTCTGTTGCATATCTGTCTGTCTGAGGTGTTTTTTTTGCAGAGGGTAACTCTGAAGTGCCTTTTTTCCCCTCCACCTGAACCAATCCTCATGTAACCCTCTTATCTCTATTAAGGTAGCACGACTCAGGGTTGTGAATGACCACAGTCACCAATTCTTGTCATGTGTCTTGCCTATGTATGTCTGATCTCTGAATTGTGTGTACTGAAACTCTAGTTTCCCTCTGGGATTAATAAAGTATCTTTGATTTGATTGATTGATTGATTATTGATGATTGATTGATTGATTGATTATTGATTATTGATGATTGATTGATTGATTGATTGATTGATTGATTGGTTGATTGATTGGTTGATTGATTGAGTCATTGATTGATTGATTGGTTGATTGATTGGTTGATTGATTTGTTGATTGATTGGTTGATTGATTGATTGATTGATTGATTGCTGATTGAGGAAATTCACCAACTCTTAAGAGAATAATTTGAGGAAATATAATAATAAAGTTACATGTATATACACATAGGCAGTAAGCTATTATTGTAAACATATGTCAGGTCAAGAGAATAGAGAACAATTTAGTCTCTGATCCTAAGGAGGCGAATGAGGTGTTTGAGAATTGTTATTCCACTTTATATGCTTCTGGATCTACGACTAATCTCTCCCAAGTGGATTTGCTTTTGTACACTCTTTTGGACATGTAGCTTTGTAGTTAGATCCGCCTCTTAGGTTAGATGAGCTTATACGTGCAATGAAGATCATGCACAATGATAAGACACCAGGCCCAGATGGGGTTTCAGTTGACTTTTTCAAAACATTTGTGGACAAACTGGTTTCTTTGCTTTTATCGGTGTGCATCATAAATTATGCTGGTGTACCATTTCATTATGACTTTTCACCCAACCAATCACAAGAGATCAAGCTAGTCACAGTTCACGCGAAAACAGCTCAGCCTCCTTTCGTGTTTACGGTCAGATCTCTAAAACTGACAAAGCTAGGTTTATGAAACTCTCACACCACAATGTTGACTAGTCGTACTAAATAAGGATATATATGTTGTCAATGTTAAACTCAATAAAGTTGGCGAAATCATAGCATGAAAATAAAAGCTGCCATATTTGAACAAACGTCCTGAACAAGTAAAAGAAATTCTTAATTTTTTTTAGGTAAAATCAGTTGTGTTTTAGACGTAATCTTAATAATCATGGTATCAGTAATAATAATTAAATGTTTAATGTATTTTGCATATTTAAATTAGGATTTCTATGGAAAATGGAGGTGGACAGTTGTGTCTGCAAATCTCGTCATTAGTGATGATGAAGGGAAGGAAGATCCTTAAATTTATATAATTCTAAAATATTCTAGTAAACTATATTTGATCAGAAATAGTATCTATTCAATTACTTTTCAAAAAATATTCTGTATTATTCTACAGAGATCTAATTTGGTCTTATAATTATCTATATTATTCAAAAATAAATGTTATGTTCATGGTTTTTATTTTGGGATTTATTTTACCAAAAATGGGCCAACATCCACATTTGATCACGTCGTTTTCTCAGATTTTCTGCATGAAAATAAATATTTTTGAAAATTGCAACGGCCAAGGATTACATTTGTTATATAGCATAATAATGCCCGGGGATTGAAATTTTAAAATTTAAACTACTTCAATGGGTGCCCTGTAAAGGGTAAATTTGATGATAAAATTCACCAATTTGGGACAAATTGAGGGAAAACTAGAATTAGATAAATAACTTTTATTTCTATTATATGTTGTGAAAATACAATTTTCCAAAGTAGTTTCCCATGTTGGTTCTTTGGCTTCAGTCCTTCGTACAGCGTCATAACTTGTATACGTGTGTGCAATCACATAATATGGTGCACACGGTGTGCATGAGCCATATTAATGTGAAAATACTCAACATTCACCCATGTGAAAACAACAGATGTTAACAGAAAAAAAACATGAGAAAAAGAAATTCAAGCAGCGATGAGAAGCATCGGTCGGATTCGATTCATCTTTAATTAGAAGAAACAAATAAGCCGATTAGGCCACTACCTCCGAGGTCCAAGCTGTTTGTTTTCATCCCTCTCATCAGGTTTCTTGGTGGTCGTGACCTTCTCGGCGCTGTCCAGGAGCGCGCTCAGTGCCACCCTGCGGAACACGTTTCCATGAGCCTCTTTGATAAACTGGACCAGCTGGCGGATGTCACAGTATAGACCCTGCAAAGTAGGAGTGAAAGTAAGAGGCGTGTGGGTAGGTGTGTGTGTGTGTGTGCGTGCGTGCGTGCGTGTGTGTGTGTGTGTGTGTGTGTGTGTGTGTGTGTGTGTGTGTGTGTGTGTGTGAAGACAGGAACTGTGTCAGGGACCTGACAGCAAACTGCTGCCATGGATGGGGTACAGCACTGGAATGCTTTTAAGCACCGGCCCCAGCTTGTGAGAGGGTGGCCTTTTTATTCTTAGAATAATAAAACCTGCTGCAGGGAAGAAGATAAAGCAGTGTGTCATCTTCTGGCCAAATCCCAGCTGGAGGAATATTCTTCTGCACAGGAGGAAGACGAGTCACACAAGTTTATTCATGAAGCCATTGCACATTGTTGCTTAGAATACAAATATATTCAGATTGCATCATGTAAAACTGAGAAGCTGAGTGAAAGTATGCCCGTTTGGGCGAATGTGGCCCATGAAGGGTTGCCCACAGTCATCGTGAAATTTAGGGCACATGTGGGCCCCATCATTTGGAGCCAACAGGGCTTGGCCCACATATGTGAGCTGCACCCTGTGGCCCCATTATGGCCCCTCTCCATAAGGCCCTCATGTGCCCCACATTTCACAACGGTACCCTGACCTGCACATGTGGGCTTACCATTGTGGCCCCAATGTGGCCCCTTTGTGGGGTCCTCAAGTGACCTGCATGTCACAGTGGTCCCCTGGCATGTGTGGGTTTCCCACCATTTACCATTTGATAAACATAAAAATATTGATGAGTAGATAGCACTTTTCAAGGTACCTGAAGTGCTTTTCAGTGTTTTTTGCACTCACACATTCACACACTATCATTGATGTTAATCTACTAATTGGCCAATGCTGCCATTTGCATCCAGCATGGGGAAGTTAGCCTTGACTGGGACTGTAATTTAACCTAAAAAATTTATGGGCCCCATTCTGAACTATACACAAGACCCTTGTGGGTGAACTCTGGGGTATGTGGGTTTGTCCTGTCCACACTACCTCAGACACAGCCCACAAAAGCACATGGTGGGTCCAAACGGGCATGCTTGCTTGGTTTCAGAGAAAATCAGGGATCTAACAGTCCATCTTTAGCCTAGCAGCTATAACTCTAAAGAGCCATGGTGGATTTTTATTTCCCTATAGGGTTTTTCACCATCATACAAAAGGTGATTACCCTCATAATGTTTCAGATTGTAGTTGGTAGCACCTTTGCCTTGCAGCAAAGAAGTTGCAGGTTCAAATCTCCATGTTTTCAGGCTCCAGATTAATGTCGCAGATTGCAGCAATCAATGTCAGGTAAATTGGTGACTGTAAATTGTCTCTCCATGTAAGTGTGTGACTGGTTGTCTGTTTCAGTTTGTCCCTGTGTTGGACTGGAGACATGTACAGGGAGTCCCTCACCTCTCCACTAATGAGTACTGGCATTAGGCAATTAATCTCTGTGCCCCTACTGAGGAATAAATGTTTAGTAAGATGAGTTAGTAACAAAAACGTGGGACTTCCAAATTCAAACGGACAAGATGGTACTAGTGAAACCAACCAGACATTATCGTCATGGATAAGCAGCAGAAGACAGCTGGAGACATCAGGGTTATCCATCCTCCTCAACCTCTATTTATGGGCGTTCCTCAAGTGTCCATACTCGGCCCAACCTTATTCAAAATCATATTAATGATATGATACACGTATTATGTGTTCATGTTGACAGTTCTCATATACATTTATATGCAAACGACACAATTTTAAATTCATGTAGTTCTTCTTTGAAGGCAGCTTTGTCCTTGCAGCACAACATCTTCAACATGCCTTCTCCAACCTTCTTCTTCGTTTAAACACAAGTAAAACTAAGTTCATGACCTTCAACCGTAACATACCGCAACAACTTTCCACCCTAGTATTGTTTCCCTGGATGGTACAGAACTACAACTTTTCAGTTCCTGTAAGTATTTGGGTATCTGGCTTGACAGCACTTTCATTTGACATTCACATTAATTCATTACTTTCTAAAGTCAAGTCAAGAATTGTGTTTCTATACAGCAACAGGTCATCCTTTACTCATTCTGCAAAGCAAACCCTGGTCAAAATGACAGTTCTTTACATCTTAGATTACGGTGACATCCTTTGTAGGACTGCTTCTAAAAAACGTCTTCATGAACTCGATGTCATTTATCACTCAGCAATCCGTTTGTCACTGGTGCCCCTTTCACTACTCATCATTGTGATCTGTACTCACTCGTTAACTGGCCATCACTCCATTCCCACAGGCTGTTACATCAGTATCAATTTATATACAAAACAATCATCGGTAGAACCCCGTCATATCTTTGCTTAATTACTCATCACCTCCAACAACCAGCAAAATCTATGTTCCAGTAACTTAATCTCTTTGAACCCTGAGATAACTTACTCCCAATGAAATTACACATTTCCTGAACAAATACATGTCAGAAACACCAGTGGAGAAAGAAACGAGCCTGGCTCTGCTCTCTCTGAGCTGCCCCGTACACACTAGCTGATTCAGGCAGAGCGCATGTGCCAACTCCCTGTATAAAGTGTGTGTGACGCCACAACGTTCTCATTGTGCAGCACCACACACACGGACTGAAACAACAAACTGCTGACTGTCTTTATATTGCCAACATACATGTTTTATTCCACATTATGCAGTCTATGCATTACTACAGTCTGTCTAATATATGTTCAATGACTATGTATGTAGCGTACCAATGGTCACGTTTTTCATCGAAATGAACAGAAATTAACTTTTAATTTGCAGCCACAAACTGCATCACTCATCCAGGGACACATTACTGCTGTCTGGCCTTCAAGAAAGATAAACAGGGATGTGCAACGTGCAACAGACCAAGGAAGCCATCATATCTTTGCTCAAAACCCAATGCGGAGATGCCTGCATTTTCACTCTGAGTAAAGTTCATCCTCCTTGAATCAATAAATAAATGAATTTACAACTTATAAGTTTATATAATCAAATGTGTCGAATGAATGAGATGCTGGAATCCTAAAATGTTTGAATAATCTGTGCATTTAATCAAGGATGTGCTAAAATTAGTTTTTTTCCTGCGATGATTCCTTTCAGATCTTAAACTACACCAGATCAGTATTTGTTGATTTAAGTTAATCTATCATTATACTCAGACATCATAAGGTTAATGTTAAGGTTTTAACATTCACTTCGAATAAATGTTTAAAAACATTCTCACTTCACACGAAGAGTTAAATTCTCTGAGTATCTGACCGAAGGCGTGACTTTTTTAGGTAATTTTGGTAATGTTTTTAAACATGTCAAATCCTGATTTGCCAAATTCATCAATAAGAGTTGATAAAACCGAATGGTTTCCTGATCTAGTTAGTTTCTAGCTGCCTCCCGGTCCGAACAAATCGTTGAACAAGCATTTTGAGACCATCCTACTGTATCTTTTGACGTCAAGTTCAAAGCCTCTCTGTAACATTTGTGTGTGATTACTGACACAATGGCTCTTTTAAGAGCCATCAAACAGCCTTAGATGCACAACAAGCACTCCAGCTTCCTGCTGCCCCCTGGAAGATTACCCAGACTAGACGGGTCGAAATCTGAGCCAGCTACAAGCTCCAATACCAGAGGTCCACGCCATCAGCAGTGTCCATCTCAACCTCCTGACCACCTGGATTGCTTGGGGTTCTTCTACAAGGGTGTGTAGACTCGGCACAAATTGTGTCGGATGGTGTTTTGTTTAGATTATAAAACTATACAGCCAAATTGATTTTACAACCCAGACTCCACAAACTCTCTCAGATACTTAAGAAAGGTTTTGCTAAAACATCTAGCTTCCATTCCATCATTTCATTCATACCTTGTTTTGTATAATCATTAGTTTAGGAAAACAGAAATAAAATCATTTTCATAAATTACTTACTTGACTCCATCTGAATTAATATGAAGTGTGCATGGTCCCTGAGTAAGTAAAAGAACTAAAGTCTTCTGATTAAATATTCAAAGGTTAATCAGATTGCGTTTTCATATTTAAATGGAATTATCACATCTTATTGATCATATAATACATATGTGGCCAATCCTTAACACTGCATGTGTGACTCTTCAGTCTCTGGAACCGAGGTTACTGAGGTGGTCAAAAAACTCCTTGGTGGCAAGGCCTCGGGGGTGGATGAGATCTGCCCCGAGTTCCTTAACTCATTAACTGCCATTGACGACTAAAGTTGTCATTTGCATGTTTTTACTGTGTGGGCATCGGAACAAGCCCCCGCACCGGGAGAACAAACATCCCAGCTCACCACACGTCACACATCACGTGATCAGGAAGAAAAGAATGTGTTAGGAGATCGTTTTGGGCCGCTGCTGTAAAAAAACATGTGAGGCGCGGACCGGGAAAAACGTTTGCCGATCACAATTCGACAACGGATTATGAAAGAATGGATAACGCTCGAAACGCGCGGATTCTTCCTGATGTAAGAGGTGAGTCTCATCTTTGTTTTGGTAGTTTTGGCATTGGCATTATCATAGAGTGCAATGTTCTGTGACTCTTAAAAAAACTGAAAATGCTGAAAAACGCTGGCAGCGAAGGACTTTTCTGATCAGGAAACGGCTGGCAGTGAATGAGTTAAGGCTCTGATCGTTGTGGGGCCGTGTTGGTTGACACAGCTCTGCAATAGTGCATGGACATTGAGGAAGGTTTCACTGGATTGACAGACTGGGGTGGTGATCCATCCATCCATTCATTTTTAGCTGCTTATCCTGAATCGGGTCGCAGGGGCAGTAGCCTAAGCAGGGGGATCCTGACTTCCTTCTCCCCAACCACTTGGGCCAGCTCCTCTGGGTGAACTCTAAGGCATTCCCTGGCCAGCCATGAGACATAGTATCTCAAGCATGTCCTGGGTGTACCTTTAGGTCTTCTTCAACTTGGATATACTCAGAAAACCTCATCAGGGAGGCGTCCAGGAGGCATTCTAACTAGATGCCCGAGCCACGTCAACTGGCTCCTCCCGATGTGGAGGTACAGCGGGTTTACTCCGAGCCCCTCCCAGTTGACCGAGCTTCTCACCCTATCTCTAAGGGAAAGCCCAGCCACCGTGCAGAGAAAACTAATTTTGGCCACTTGTATCTGCAATCTCATTCTTGGGCGGTAGGGGGTGGTAGTCCCTCTATTTAAAAAGGGTAACCGCAAGGTGTGTTCCAGCTACAGAGGGAACACACTTCTGAGCCTCCCTGGTAAGGTCTATTTAGGGGTTCTGGGGAGGAGAGTCCATCGGATTGTTGAACCTTGGATTCAGGAGGAACAATATGGTTTTTGTCCTGGCCGTGGAACACTGGACCAGCTCTACACCCTTAGGTGGATCCAGGAGGGTGTGTGGGAGTTCGCCCCACTAATCTAAATATGTTTTGTGGATTTAGAGAAGGCCTTCGACCTGTGTCCCTCTGGGTCCCCTCTAGTGGGTACTCCTAGAATATGTAGTACCAAGCCCTGTATGACCAGTGTTGGAGCTTGGTCCGCATTGCCGGCAGTAAGTCGAGCTTGTTTCCGGAGAAAGTTGGATTTCATCAAGACTGTCCTTTATCACACATTCTTAACTTTTATGGACAGCAGCCAAGATGTTAAGGGAATCTCTTTACAAGGCCAAAATATCAGGTCTCTGCTTTTTGCAGATGATGTGGCCTTGGTGGTTTCAGCTGACAGTGATCTCCAGCTTTAGCTGGAGCGATTCTCAGCCGAGTGTAAAGCAGCTGGGATGAGAATCAGCTCTTCTAAATTTGAGACAATGGTCCTGAATTGGAAAAGGGTAGAATGTCTTCTCTGGGTCAGGGATGAGGTCCTGCCTCAAGTGGCGGAGTTCAAGTATCTCAGGGTCTCGTTCATGAGTGAGGGAAAGACCATGAGATCGATAGGCGGATTGGTGCTGTATCTGCAGCACTGCGGGCATTGCTGAGCCGGAAGGCAAACCTCTTGATTTACCGGTCGATCTACGTTCCTACCCTGACTTATGGTCACGAGCTTTGGGTAGAGACTGAAAGAATGAGACTGCATATACAAGCGGTCAAAATGAGTTGTCTCCACAGGGTGGATGGGCTCTCCATTAGAGATAGGGTGTGAAGCTTGGTCATCCGGGAGGGGCTAGGAGTAGGCCCGCTGCTCCACCAAGTCAAGAGGAGCAAGTTGAGGTGGCTCAGGCATGTGGTCAGGATGTTCCCTGGACACCTAACTGGTGAGGCTTTCTGGGCATGTACAACTGGGAGGAGACCTAAGGGAAACCCAAGACACGTTGGAGGAACTATACTGTATTCAATTCAATTTTCAAGTCCAGCGCCAAATCACGACAAGAGTCGTCTCAAGGCACTTCACACAGTAAACATTACAATACAGGTCAATTCATTAAGCCAATAAGAAAAACGTTTCCTATATAAGGAACCCAGCAAACTGCATCAAGTCACTGACTAGTGTCAGTGACTTTACAGCAATCCTGGTACTAAGCAAGCATGCAGCAACAGTGGAGAGGAAAACTCCCTCTTAACAGGAAGAAACCTCCAGAGGATCCTGGTTCAGTATAAACAGCTATCCTCCACGACTCACTGGGGATCGAGAAGACAGAGCCGACACACACACACACGCACACGCACACGCACACGCACACGCACACACACACACACACACGCACACACACACACACACACACACACACACACACACACACACACACACACACACACACACACACACACACACACACACACACACAGAGTAATGTTTCTATGGTTATATCCCTCGGCTGGCCCCGAAATGCCTTGGGATTCCCCCCAAGGAGCTTACCCAAGTAGCTGGGGAGAGGGTGGTCTGGGCCTCTCTGCATGGGTTGCTTCCCCCGCGACCCAACTCCACATAAGTGACTGAAAATGGATGGACGGATGGCGTATGTGTGACAATTTTAGTCTTTTTGAGGAGACATAAATTTGCAGTGAAAATGCATTGGGGTTAGAAGGCAGTACCCCGCCTCACTGATAGGGCCAGTGCTGAGCCCCATCAACACAAGTGCTTGCTGAGTGCTCTTGCACACAGGGCAGGGGTCTGGTCCCAAAAATTGTCCGCACCAACCCAAATCTTCTATATTAGCATATCAACGTAACTTCTGTAATTTATTCATCCCAATGAAAATCTTCTTCTTGAACACGCCAACATTCCAGGCATGTAGTGTAACATGATTCGCAGGTGCAGGTCCCCAAACTAACCTGGCACCTACACTGGTACTTCTTTTTTGCTAAATAAAACAGCAAGATCAAGTCAGGGGAACCACTCACCAGATTCTCGGGGCTGTGCAGCTCATGTGTGGTTGAGGCGCAGCGGGTGATGAGAGACTTGAACATGCAGCCCACCACCACCGCCTCCATGTTCTGGGCCAGAGACTTGTTGTCCCCTGTGGCGAAGTTGTTGCCAAAGCCCGCCTTGTCTGGAAGCAGCAGGGAGGCAGGAGAGACCACGGATGATACAGGAGGCAGTTTAGTCATTGGGGATGTAGGAGTGGGGTGAAGGGAGGTGGGGTGGGCGACAATACTGACAGCTGACCAGTTTCAGTAGCGAGCCCGTACAACAGGAAGTGATATGGGGGCAAAGGAAAGGGGGATCGTAGAGCAAATGGGGGAAGAAGCAAACATAAAAGGATTCTGGGATTAAGGATTACATGCAAAGGACTAAGGCATGCTTTAGTAACAGAATTAGGGGCTGATATTCTTGGTCCAGTTATCTAAAAAAAAGTTGCTTTTTCAAGAAACCCAGATTGAACAACTGTAAATTTAGATGTTGCAGGTGATTTTGTCACTTTCGAACAGAGTGAGGGGTGCAGCAATGAAAGCGGTGCCTAGGGAAGGGTCTGATCGGGTGAGTAGAGTCATCGTATTGCTTATAGTATTGACTGTTATTAGTTACTGATCATGTGTATCTACCGATGTTTCTTTTTTTCGCCCTCCTGGACCTCTCACCTGCACTGCCGTACTCTGCAAGAGAAAAGAGGCGGGGCACAGGTTGGTTGACATCAGGCCAGCACAGACATGTAGGTGGTCTCAGAAAGGATCATGGCACCCCACCTCCGCAAAGAGGTGAACCCCAAGAGAACAAACATAGCGAAAAAAATCTAATCAAATCAAAAACAAAATAAGAGGTGCCCTGTTCACTTTCATCTGTAAAACACTCATCAGTTCAGTAACTTGCCAAATGCACAACATTTTGTTGGACATGATTGTCGGCTGCAGCTCCAAATGACAAAATACTTAGGATTTCAGAGCAGAACTGAAATTGCTATGTAAAATAGATGCTCTAAGATAAAAGCCACCGACTGAGCAGCAATGTAATGGGGTAAAGCTTTGGATTGGCAAGTGTACAGAATGGATGAGTGAGTAAAGAAGGCAGGATTAAACTCATTGAAGTGAGCGAGGGGAAAAAGGGGGAGGATGGAAGAAAGCAGGAGGAAGATGACTAAAAAAATGGACAAGCAATGGCAAGTGGAAGAAGTAAAGGGGGAGGGGGACAGATATAGACAGAAATAGCATTGGAATGCAAAGTCAAAGAGCAAGAGAAGACAGCGGGATTCAAACTCAGCTGTTATCTTAGCTTTTTATGTTGTAAAATTCTGGAATGCATTGGCTAGCTGAATGCTTTGAGTGAAAAAAGATTCAGCTACCTACAAGTGTTTGTTTGAGTTGAGTTCACAGGATATGAGGCACAGTTAACCAAAATTATCTAAATAAACTAATTTGACCTAATGTTGACAGTTATTTTTTCTATGTGTTCTGGCAACAAAAATTGGGAATGTTCACATTAATAACGTAAATATGTCATAGTTTAGACCTCAGAAGCCAGAAGTGTTTACATTTCAGAACAACCTCCATAGAGGTGAATGTAGTGAATAAAAATGAATTAAATTTACATGTGAACAAGGAGCTAAAATCAGAAAATAACATATTGACCATAAAAAACTTTCTGAAGTGGTAAAATTAGTGTATATGCAAAGTTTTTAGATTAAAAACATTTCTCTCAAAACTTAGAGACATCCAGAAATTTCCCATACATTATAATTAGGGTGAACTGAGTTTGTTTTGCTTTCTTTAACTTT
This sequence comes from Nothobranchius furzeri, assembly GCF_043380555.1. Lineage (NCBI taxonomy): Eukaryota > Metazoa > Chordata > Actinopteri > Cyprinodontiformes > Nothobranchiidae > Nothobranchius > Nothobranchius furzeri. The sequence goes on from NC_091742.1 coordinate 61,514,965, forward strand.
ACCTGAAGAAAGGTTTTGGCAATTACTGTAAAATCCCTTTGCATTTGTTAATATTATTGAAGGTTTCCAAATAAAATTTCAAATTTTTCATAAAAGTCAGTGGTAATGATTTATTTATTTATTTGCATTTTTTCAGTTTTTTAATTCCCAGTGTGGTCTCAGGTATAAAAATGAAGTGTATTTAATATTTACATAATTCTTTCAAAATTTATTTGTAAATAAATAAAATAATTTTATATATGCTATTTTTGTCCAAATGATCAAAATTAAAATAAGATTTCTTGTATTAAATAATTTTTTCAGAGCTAATATTAGCATTTAAGTAGTTTATTTTCAAATAAATCATAGTATCATAGTTTAATAAAATCATGATTTCAACATTTTTTTCATTTTAGATTAGTTTTTTACTTTCCTTACATTAGACCCTGAAACGAAACAATCGTTTTTGCTAATGTTAGCTTCTTCTTTTGTTTTTACAGATGAAACAAATTCTCAATTTTTGCTAGTTTTCGAATTTTATGCTAACCTTTTCTACCCTTTAATTTCAGTAGAGATTTTAAACTGAAACTTAAGTAAAATGTCTCCAATATGCTGATGATGCCTGTTCTTACATCATTGTTTGTATCACCAGTACAGTAGCTTAGAAGGGATTTTGTATCAACACATTCAAACACTGATGGTGAGTCTCATTACCCAACATGAGTCACTATTTAAAGTGAGTCATAAATGTGTAGAATTTGAATTGTGCCAATGTTCTAACTTCTCCAATTCCAGTAGAATTCAGTTTTTAGGCCAAATGAGAAATTAAATATCAATTTTACTGCACATAATAATAATAATAATAATAATAATAATAATAATAATAATAATGATAATAATAATAATAATAATAGTCACAAAATACAGAAAACCAAATTAAACTATGCATGTTACACCACATCAGCTCACATCACAAAAGGAGCTGGCTGTATTTTCTGCATAATGGAATTACATGAACCTAACTCAGCATTCTCGTATAAAAGAAAATCAAGTTTTTCCACATGTATGTTGTCAAGCAACCTCTTACTTTGGACAACACCTACTAAATCTTAGCAAGTTAACAATTGAATTAAAAACACATATGATTGAAGCAGTAATAAGTTTCATTTTCACATTGTTCACTAACTTAAATAGGTGCTAAAAAATGGTATTATTCTGAAACAATTGTTGGTTTTATTTGTGATGTTTTGGGTTTAGCATCAAACACCAGTGGTGTTTAACTACTCCCAGGTTCTACATTTGTCATAAGATGCAAATGTTTTATGCTTTATGAATCTGCATCCCACTCAGACACGCCACGTACTTACTGTCAGTGATGGGCTCCATGCAGAAGCCCAGCAGTGCATGCAGGAAGTCCACAATGTTATTGAGGGAGTCTTTGTTCACATACTCGCGCATTGTTTGGCGAAATTGAACCTTGTCCAGTTTGTACAGGTTGGTCAAGCAGTTTTGAGCCTAAAAGCAGAGATAAAGGATGTTCTCATATGGTGCTGTACAAACAGCTGACATTGGGCATAGCTTTAAATCTTTCACTCATCAAGAGGGGGCAATGGGGAAAGAATGTATTTTCATTCCATGTACTGCACTAGTGCATAGGAAAAAAGGCAATTTCTGAAAAATTGTGTTCATCATTTTTGTGAAAATAAAATGTTAAGAAAATTGTTAACAAGTCGAGATGAATGTCAAAATCTCTGTCAACAGCGAATATGTTTAGATTAATGTCATAATGTACAATGAAAAGAAATGAAAGTGAGAAAATATCTCTATGTATTGCTCATGTTAAAGTTCCTTGAGATAAAAACTGGGACGTTAAAGGTTTGGATTACACGTTTAATCAATACATATGCAATGGTCTCTAGTAGGAATGAATGCCTTGCAGGCAATACTCAGGGCACAAAAAAGCCCACAAACCCCTGGCTTAGCAGTCTGTAACGTCACAGGAGAGCTGCAGGATTTGGAGTCTCATTTTCTGATAATTGGACGACTCGCCCTGGATTGGGTAACTGCAACGCGACTCTTTGTTAGACTTGCGTTATTGATGCTTTATCTCCACAAAACACACAAAAAATTGCTAATGCTAACAGTTAGCTTGAAATAGCCAAGATGTATGCTGCTGATTCCCAATCATTAAAACATCCTTGCCTGTCCCGAGTCAAGATGGTTGAGTTCATAAATGTTAAGTGACAGTGTGACGTAGATCTGTCGGGATTGTCTAATCCTAGAGTTTCACCGTCTATTTTCTATCAGAAGCTAATGCAGGAGATAGGTGTAAGAGACTATTTTAGTGTTCAACCAGAATAGTGACTAATTATAATCAGGAAAAAAAACATTTTAAAATGGTTTTTCGGTCAACCACACCTTTATTAAATGTAGAGATTAAAGTGAAATATCTAATTATTTTGAGGATGAACTCAAAAAGCTTACTTGCCCTTTTAATTTTTTCCCCAACTTCAATATAAAAACTGGGAAACAAAAACATGTTTATTCTCTCTCTGCTCTATTTCTTCCGGTGGACCTAATATACATTCATCATAAATCAATAGTGAGCTGAAATGAAAACCTGTAGCTGGTTTCACTAAAGTTAGAAACAAAGCGGTGCACATTGGTGGGAGAATATTCCTTGAAGAGGATGATGATTCAGGACAGAGACCTGCATCCTGAGGCGATCTCCTGACAGCCCCCGGTGCCCCTCACCACAGCCGTAAGCACAGCCCAGAGACTTGACTATCTTGATCAGCATGGTTAAGGCCAGGCGGTGAGTGCTGAGACCAGAATTCTCGTCCTGCATACAAAAAACGGATTTATGGTGCATCAAGCAAATCTTTAGTCTCGCAACAAAAAGTTATGAGCGCACCGTTTTCTCGTTATCCTTGTTGTTTTTCACATCGTCCTTGCTCCCTTGCCCACTTCCTCCACCACTTCCACCTCCTCCACCGCCCCCATCTCCTGAAATGGACCCACCCCCTTGCACTCCTCCTGCGAAACCTTGGCTGACCGAGTCTTTAGACCGCGCCTCTTGGTTCTCTTTGTTATCTGGCTTGGACAGTTTTTTGCCCATGCCGGGTACCACACCCAGCTGGAGGAGGCAGTCGATGATGTTGAGAGCCACATCACAGATCCGGGAGCTGATGTCGTGGCTGAGGACAGCGTAAAGCGCCCGCAGGATGGCCTGGATCACAAAAAGGATGAGCCTTTCCTCCACACACCTAAACAAATTAACCTCTGATCGTTTACAACATAATGAACTTACAGTGAGATCTAGCATGCCATTTTTCAGGACAAAGTTATTGGTCCCCTCGATGTTCTCCCCCTCCTCCGGACAGGAGTAGTTTATGCAAGAGTCGGTGAAACTTCGGGGCAGGTTTGCGCAGGCCAGGGGCTCTGCAGGGATCTCGGGCATGGCAACCGGGTTGCAGAGTTTCTTCATGTGTTCTGTGAAAAAGTCGGCATACCCCACGTTGAAGGAAGCCACAGTTGTGTTGAACGCTGCCATGGTGATGGTGGAGATCTGAGATCGAACTATGAAAAACAAAACGAGAAGTGTTGTCAGTGCTCTGTGCAAATCTGTAGAAATCTTGTACAACTTTGGTTCGCAACAGCGCCCCTCACCTTCTTTCACTGTATTATCGCTGTGGCTGTTGGAGTGGTCGGGCATGTCTCGGAGCAGGGAGTGGTGGGAGTGAGAGTGTTTGGCACTCAGGCTGTCTGCATCTGCAGCAGTGTCTGTGCTGCCTCTGCGTGTGAACTTGCCTGGAGAATCAAAGTTTAATTCAAAAACTAAAAACACACTTTAAAATGCAAAACTTCCTGGTGTAAGCAGTCCACCCTTGCTGCCTCCAGAGGACTTGGGACGGTAAGTAACTGACCAATAAATAATAATCTTTTGTGTGTTTACTCACCTATGCAGGAAGGACTAGTTGCCTTTCCAGTAGTTTCTTCCACGTGCATTCATGAAAATTGGGAATGTTTGGCATAGTCACATGCTCAGAAATGGTGAAACTCTTTCATCCACTCTTAACCCTTTGATGCATGAATTATGAAAACTTCAACCATGATGTTGTTAACAATTTTTTTCATTATTCTTTAGGTGTGAATGAAACAAATTTCAACAAATATTTATTGTAAAATTTTATAATTTACAAATAATTTATTACATGTCCACCTCAGTGGACAGCGTGCTTTCTGAGCATGAAATATGTTGGCTTGGCTTACTGAAGTCCAAATGGAGGGGCTCAAATGCAATAAAGTCTTCAACAGCTGTGCTTAATAGCAAAAACAAATAAATAACAATTTTGAGTACCTGTCCACTGTAGTGACCATTATGCATCAAAGGGTTAAAGACACTTTACAAAGTTTTCATATTTTAAAATCATTTTCTTGAGCCAGTATGTGCTAAAATGACCCTCTACAGGGTTATTGAAGTGTCAGTCAGACCCCCCCACCACCCGCTGTGGCCTGAATTTTGCACTTGCAACTTTAGAGTGCCGGTCCAGTCTGTTGGTCTTGGAAAAAAATGGAGCTGACATGCCTGTCGCTGCAGTCTGCTCCCAGCACGTTTCCTGCATGTTTTAGATCATGAACACATCTGATTTGTTTCTTTTAGGGATGAACTGCTCCTCTAGAGACTAATGAAGACTAGGGAGACATTTCAGCTGTTAGATCAAGGTGTTAAAAAGACAAACGCACAGCGAGGAAAAGAGTACACTAAGGGGGGTGCTAAAAGCAAGCCAAACTGTATAGTAAAAGGTACAACCTCGTTTCCAGGTCCATTTTCTGGGTTAATTCCTACCATGATAATATATTTTTGACCTGGTCCCTGGAATTGAAATAAACTGAGCTAAGAATGCCCATGGAAAACTACGATAGTACCTGGAAAAGGAGCCTGATACAAACAATTTCCATTAAAAACATCTTAACTTTCTAAAGTGTAATATAAATGAACCACGAGACTCCTGGAACAAGGTGCTTTGGACAAAGAAGACCAAAGTGGAGAAGTCTACCCATTAAGCACATTCAGCACGGGGTTGGAGGGTTGATGGTTTGAACCCCTTGAGATCACCAAGTCCACAATAAACCAAAGCGTTCTAGAGTCAAATTTGAGTCCAACATTGTAGGAGCCATTTATTTTGTGGTTTGGGCTTTCATCAGTGGTGGTGGTGTCGGGTGCGTCACATGTGATTTAAGTGGGTCCTCAGGTGTTTCGAGAGAGCCGATTACGCATGGGTGGCGGGATGAGCATACGGTTTTTACCGCTCGCGACACCATGGCACGATATACTTCCTTTTTGTGATGATCAATTGGGAGCACTACTATCCTTGGAACCGCATCATGTAAAACGCCAGCTAATGCTTGTAAAGGAAAATAAACAAGACTAACGCACAGACAAAAAGAGGTTTGATTTATGAATAGAAGCGCGTCAGAAGCCGCCTCCGCCCTCACCCAGCTGGCTGACAACAGGAAGTGTCAGCACACAAGTAAAAACCCTGCTCTCACTTGGAGAAAATAAGATAAAAGATCCACGGCCCCTGACGCAGATCCTTTTGGAAAGCGTGGAGCTCACTCTGGCATCGAGGACGCTGCTGTACTCCATGAGCATTCCGATGAGAAGGCACGGTAACGAAGACATCAAAGAGGTACCGATGTAAACAATATCGCAGCCTACATGTCTTCACGTGGATGTGGAACAGATTGCAAAGTTTGATGCTACGAAGCTGTTCATTGCGTCAGTGGGTGTGGTGTCGCCTTGAAGGTGCGGCGATTGTGGTTGTTTTGAATCAGAAAGGATGACAAGATCATCAGTTGTTTGAGCTGTGCAGATAAAGCTGGAGTGGTCATGCTGTGACTCAGCTTCCCTTGTTAACGCTGATGTTCGCGGCGCACATGTCTGAAAATGAGTGACGTGCGTAATGTTGAAGCTGAAGTTGAAAGTGCTCAGCGCGTCACGGCTGAAGTTGAACAAGGAAATATTGAAAGAGAAAAAAGAATAATCAAACCGACTCCAAAAGCGTTGTTAATGATGATTGAAAGATTTCAGAAGCAACAAGATTATTGTTTCAAACAAGCAAGTAAAATAAAGGCTAAAATTGATGAACTGTTGGTCTCAAGAGGAAATGTATGTGCTGTTGAACAAAATCTGGAAAAGTTTAAAAAATGCTGTGAAGATGCTACTGAAGCTCATGTTGTTGTTCACAAAGGTCTCTTCCTGTGGAAGAACAGGAAAAGCAACAGCAATGGTTTGATTTGAAGAAAGATGCCAGTGATGCTTTTATTGATAAAATTGCTGTATGGTTAAAGGAATCCTGTGCTTCATCGGAAGGTGATAAAACTAATATGAATTATGATGTTGACGCTGCTGATAAAAGTGAAACGGTTCAGTGTCATGATGATATCAATCCCGAAGACAGTGTGTCGAACATATCAAGCAAAAAGTCAAGGAGAAGCCATTCTGGTACAGAAGAGTGGTCTCATGTATACAATAGAACTACCATATGCTTAACAGGCAAAAAGGTAAAAGGCGATTCATTGGTCCAACATGAGTGGAATGCTGTGGTAAGTGCATAAAGAGAGCGGAGCAAATCTGACTGATGGTGAAAAATGACACGGAACATGGCTTTGAAATGTCACTAGATAATAATACCACAAAGCTCCCAACGCCTTGAGCGAACTTTAATCACTCTTCTTGGTGAAAGCTCATCATAAATTCTCATGTTAATGAACTGACCTAATTCACTCGCTGACAGCCAGATTCCAACACAATCCTCTGACTCACCACAGCTAACTGGAGGCTAAGCAACACATTAGAAATGTTAGGCTGCCTACCCATGATGGTGGCTTGCCAGCCTCCACGATCCAAAGCTCGCCGCTCGTCTCCAAGGCCAGAGAAGCTCCCAAAGGAGAAGGTACTGCGTGTGGGTGAGACGTCCAGGTGGTCCTCGTGTAACAGGAAAGGTACTCCCATTCGACGCTGGCGCTTCTTTCCTGTGTGGTGGAAGGGGATGGAGCCCTTTCTCTCCCGGTCCTCACGCCTGTTCTTAAACTAAAGCAGGGAATTAATCATTTATTTTACTGTCTTGATAACATTTCAGCAACCATGTTAGCATCGTGGATGTTAGACAGTCACCTTTTTGAAGATGTTCATGCCCAGATCAGAGGACAGGTCAGGGACTGCCTGACGCCGCAGGTTAGTCAGAGACACCTTTGCAAATGTCTCTGTACTGAGAGATTTTCCCTCTTCGTTGCACTTCAGACTCATATCCTGAAAAACCCAGCAGAGAAGGTTGACATGCCCCTCTCCGTCATCATTTGGGGATTCTTAACATTTCCAGGCCAGTTTAACCTCCACTCACCTGAGTTTTGTGGGTGTTTACCAGTGAGGGGGTGGCGGCCACCATGGAGCTGCTGCGTGGACGTGGCAGAGGTGTGACCAAAGGTTCTGGGTTGCGTTCAGGTCTCTCCTCCAAGATCTGCCTCAGGCGCTGCAGGTAGTACATCAATGCCCAGTGCACACCCTCCTCTGTCCAATGAGGCTGCAGTAGGCAGCGCAGCACTGCCACGTCAAAATAAGTGGCATAACGCGCTCGCTGGGATAGAGACGGGGGAAGGCCGGCTGGGGCTGAAGTCCTGCAAGAAGGTCACGGTAAGAATTATATTTAAACATCATCATGAGAAAATGAAGATGCAAAACAAACATTAAAACATCTCTTTTTTAGATTTACACACAAAATGCACACTTTTTTATGTAGTCTGATGGTTTCTTCTTTCGTTACTCCAAGCCCCTCCCTAATGACCGAGCTTCTCACCCTTCCTCTAAGGGAGAGCCCAGCCACTCGGCAGAGGAAACTCATTTTGGCCACTTGTACCCGTGATCGCATTCTTTTGGTCACTACCCAAAGCTCGTGACCATAGGTGAGGGCTGGAATGTAAATCAACTGGTAAAGCTACTGATAGCAAATGCTACGGGCGATGCCTGAGCGTGAACGCGCATGAAGCAGCCTGCTCGACCCGAGCATCTCTCTTTTTCTGTGATTTTACAGAAAAACAGGCAATCACAGTAAAAATGCCAGGGCTCATTCTACAGGACCAGGACATTGCAGGAGAATGTATGAAGAAGAAATTTATCATTTCTATACATGTTTTGGCTGTCAAACTTCCATAATGCCCCGTTAATGGTATTTTTTTTCAGTAAGATGCCCACATTTTTATTTGAGACTCGCCGAACGGCATTGAATTCACAGATAAAAAAGACGTGGGTTCAACTCTCATTTTGGAACAATTTTTCAAAGGGGCCCTTTAAGGAACCCTTTGAGGATCTCATCCATCCCCGGGGCCTCGCCACTGAGGAGTTTTCTGACCACCTCAGTGACCTCAGCACCAGAGACTAGAACCCAAAGTCCCCAGATTCTGCTTCTTCACTGGAAGACATGCCAGTGGAATGAGAAGGTCTTCAAAGTACTCTGCCCACGTGTCTACAGCGTATCAATTAAAGACCAGAATCTCAATGAAGCTGAACAGAAGTCTCGCTCCATGGTTTCACCGAACCCCTCCCACACCTAATCTTTTTGCATCCATGAGCACACAGGCCACATTTCGCTTGGACTACCGGTACTCATTAGCTGCCTCTGGAGTCCCACAGAACAAAAAGACCCGATAGGACTCTTTCTTCAGCTTGACACCATCCCTAACTGCTGGTGTTCACCAGTGAGTTTGGGGATTCCCTCCACGACAGGCATCGATGACCCTGCAGCCACAAATCTGGTTGGCCACCTCAACAATGGAAGCATGGAACAGGGCCCACTCAGACTCACCATTTTGTAAGTTCTGTCAGAAGTGGGAAGTAAAGGTCCAGATGTTCCCAGGAGACCCCGACAATATCTTTAGGCCTACCAGGTCTGACCGTCATCCTCCCCCACCATCGACACAAACTAACCATCAGGTAGTGGTAAGCCCATGAGCCCATGAAAAATGGGACTCTTTGAGCTGTGCCCTGCCAGGTATCATGGGTGAAAAGCCAACCAACAGACGTTCGCCAATGTGCCCCACCTCCAGGCCTGGCTCCAGAGGGAGCACCAGTTGCCCACGTCCATGCACGGGAACACCGTCCATTTATGGTTTTCCTCATAAGGGGTCTGTGGGCAGCACTGTGTTTGATGCCTCACCTTGTCCATATCTCATTTTAAGATATGGACGAGCACATCAAGGTCAACAGGTGATGGGGAGGACTTTCAGCTGCTTTGGCACCAAATTCTTACTCAATATCAGAAACCGTGATTGTAGCCTTTCCACCTTTACATTTTAAAGGCATATGCATAATAAACCACAGATTGTTTAAATTAGTGTAGAATCTGTTTTCGTATTGACCCACACATCAAGGGAGTCCAAAGTGTGGACCGCAAATCCTTTTTCACCTTAAAATGGCATTTAAGAAATAATAGTAGAATTTTGGCCCGTTAACATGGATCATTGAAGCAGATCAGCACTTTAAAAAAATTAATAAAATCCAGACTTGTGACCACTATTCATGAAATCTGACTGAATACACCAAACTTTACCAAATAAAGAGTGACCTATTGGCCACATTCGTTACAGAGAATCAACAAAAACATACTTTTTAAGGCTAAGAAAATGGAAAAACAAATAAGAAACTTGGTCATTCTGATTGTTAAAAGTCATAGTACTTTGAAAACGTCAGCAACACGTTCAAATTTCAAGAAGTCTGAGGAAATTTTAGATGAAGGTCACAAGCTAAAACTGTTTGGTTGGGTCATTTAACCTCTCTAAGCACCTCGCTGAGCTAGAAAGTTCTACATTACTAGAATTTTCTTACATAATAGGAGGAAGTATGCTTAGCCTTAGCTGGAATGTTGTGATCTGCAAGCATCACATCCTAAATTACAAAGCACAGCAGATACAAAATAATTTAAAGACCGTTTCATCCAGAAACAGCTTAAAGCTGCTATACTTCATTTGCCTAACAAAATAGCTGAACATATTTTTTTCATGCCCATTAAAAACGTTTTAACACCGCATGGAGAAAAATAATTTGTGAAGAACGAAAAAAAAAAAGAAAAAAAAATAAACAATGAAGTGGTTCCGCCGCATTTGTCTAAAAACATCAACCAATAAAATGGTCCGGAGCGGAACCAATGATTGGATAGTCTCTCCAGCCATACGGACTTCCGCATTCATACTGCCTCTGTGCTCCTGATAAACTGGGACATATTACTGCAGCACACCACTGCTGGGAGCATTTGCAGCTTTAGAATGTCACAGCAGGAAAAACAGCCGCCGGCTGGTTCCGCGTCAGGTTCAGGGCCAAGTTCCAAACTTGGAAAAAGTAAAAACCCATTTGTGGTTTTAGAAAGCAAACATCGTTTGGACATAGAAGAAAAAACAGAGTGAACATTGGTGTTCAGCGATGACGAAAACTACGTGAGTCGGCGGGACTGAAAACCGATGCTATGGTGGCTACTTTGTTGTTGGACAGGTAATTATGTCTTCTTCTCATCAACACTTATCATCATGAAGTCCTTGTTCATTTGTTAGGTACAATCCTTGAACTTGACTGTCTGCTCTTTATATAATGTTAGCCTTATTAGCACTGAATGCTAATGCTACATTAGCACATTTCGGTACGTAATGTACCGCTTAGTATGATTTCTGGAAGGTTTAACTTCTGGCAAACAGATCGTCACTGTAATTTAATTACTTTTCCTGCTAATGTAGTTCCTTTTTTATTGTAGTTATGAACATGCATTATCATCAACTACACTAATGCATGGAATGGGGAAACCTCCTGCCCCAGCAGCTTCAACCAATTGGTCGGAGTCTCACTCTGATCGGTGAGTGAAAACTTTTGGACGTGACGTGACACAAAGTGTCTATAATTATCCTCATTTAGCTTCTCTGCCAGTATAAACAGTATTATAATGAAATGTCTATTATCCTTGTGGCCAGCTCCTGCCACAATGCCTGATTAATAATGCATCAAAGGATGACGGTAAACAAGGGCAGAGCCCCTCTTCAGCCTTATTGGGAGACGGTGGAGCCTTGGCCTACGTGAGACCACTATAAATAAGCTGGAATGAAGGTCAGATCTCGGTGTGCTGCAGAGCAGCTACAGCACGGGGAACTGCGGGGAAACATATTGATACCAGAGGAGGAGGTGTAGGAGACTCAGGGAGGTGTTAAATCATATCATGGCTGTAATAAATGGAGCAGCACGCTCAGTATCTACATGAATCAGCCGGAAGACGGAGGACGGCAGAAGGGGTGGGGTGGGGTGGGGGGTGGATTGTGTTTCTCAGCCTGCTGCTGTTGTGTCATGTTGCCAAGGAGACTGAGTGACGACAGCCACAGGCCGTCTGAGAAGCTCAGTCCTCGACTCCGCGTGGGAAAAGATAGAGGCAGAGATGCAGCAGCCTGTGGTTACCATGGAAACTGCCTCAGCATCAGCACCTCTCAGAGAGACGCGCCAAGGGATGAGGGAGCTGCACTAATCACCCAACGTTGGAAATGACTGAATCCAGGCAGCTTGGAGAAGCAGATAAAATAAATCCTGCATCATTTTATGGCATCAGACTAAAACCTTTCTGTGATGTCGGTTCATCTCTGATCCATAAAGGAATCCATCAGCCTCACTGCATCTCATTGTAACGCCCTTTTGCTTTCCCACAATCCTGCAGTTTAAAGCTCAAAAACAACTCGAAACAGGAAGTAGTTACTCTGTTTGGGTGTTGCTGGTAGAAAACAAAAAGGAATAAATCTCTCCGCTTTCCGGATTATTGTGACATAATGAAATAAGTCAGTGCTCTTAGATCTTATTTCCATAAATGTTTAAAATCAGTTCTGAATCCCAAAACATCATCAGCTGTAGTTATTTTGTCTAATGATTGCTCTTTATATAATCTTAATCACTTTCCCACAGGATACCTTCTGCTCTGTTATATAGCCACGTTAGCTATATACAGATGTTATATTTGTCGTCTTCAGACGTTGTCAGATTTTTACAAAACTATAATAACACAACATGTCTAAGCTGCAGTTGTTACACACCTGCTTAGACTCTATCAAAACCTGGATGGCTTCATTCTTCAGCTGAATGAAGATAAGACTGAGATCCTCATCTGTGCCCCAGACAAGCTGGTTCCCAAAGTCAGAGACTCTCTTGGTCAGCTTGCTTCCCACACCAAACCTTCTGTCAGGAATCTTGCCGTGACCTTTGACCCAGCTCTCACCCTGGATTCCCATGTCAGTTCTCTTGTTCGCTCTTCCTTCTTCCATCTCAGGAACATTGCTAAGCTGAGTCCCATTCTGTCCCACTCTGAACTTGAGACAGTTATCCACACCTTCATCTCCTCACGCTTAGACTACTGTAACTCTCTTTTCACGTGTCTGAGCAGAACCTCCCTGAACCGTCTACAGGTGGTTCAGAATGCCTGTGCTCGGCTTCTGACCAAGTCCTCCAAACACACCCACATCACCCCGCTACTCCTCCAGCTTCACTGGCTGCCAGTCAACTTCAGGGTTCATTTCAAGATCCTGGTTCTGGTCTCCAGGGCCTTACATGGACAAGCACCATCTTACATTGGTGATCTTCTTAGTCCCTACACCCCCAGCAGGTCCCTGAGGTCCAGTGATCAAAGCCTACTGGTTGTGCAGCACCAGGCTAAAGACCAATGGTGACAGATCATTTGCTGCTGTGGCCCCCAGACTCTGGAACTCCCTCCCCCTGAGCCTGAGATCAGTGGACTCAGTGGTCTCCTTTAAAAAGCAGCTGAAGACTCACTTGTTCAAGCTGGCTTTTGTGTGGCCTTCATCACCACTCTCTCTTTATTCTGCTCTCCCCACCTATTCCACCTTCCTCAGGATCCACTGATTTCCTTCTTTCCTAGTCTTTCTTAACATTTTGTTTTTAACCACAATTGTCTATTTTTTGCTCATTTAAATATATTTTTATCCATTTTCTAAATTCTTTTTTTATATTTTTACATTTTTTGTTTTTGTGAAGCGTCTTGTGATTTTTATCTTGAGAGGCGCTATAGAAAAGATATTTTCTTCTTCTTCTACTGAGAATGTGTTGCTGGAGACACTTTCAGAGTAAAAGAGTTTGAACTTGAGCACAGAACAGTCTGACAGGCTATGTTACGTAATATTAGAAAAGTGTGGGAGCAGTCTTTGCACAGGTGCTGCTGCTAAATCCTAATTATTTCTGCTCCTCTGTGTTAAATCTAAGGCCTAGTCCACACGTAGCCGGGTTTTTTAAAAACGAATATCCGCCCCTCCAAAAACTTGCATCCACACCACCTCGTTTAAAAACAAAACTCTGTCCACACGTACCCGGATAAATACGTTGTTAAGGACATGCCAGACCTGTAGGCGGCAGTACTTCCCCCGTTCTTAACCTCGTCCTTCTGTGGTCTTCCGCAAGGAGCAGTAATTCTGCTTGCAAAAACAAACAAGCAAAAAGCGCTTGGACAATTGATAAAGTGAGCGCAGCTCTGAGGTCATCCATGCTGTCGACTAGTGTAAACACAGGTCGTACACGTGATGTCAGCATTTTTTTTGTCGCGGAAAGTGACGTTGCAGAGCTTAAAACTCCGGTTTTGTCTGTCCACACGCAGACACCCAAAACGGAGAAAACGCAGATCTTCACTTTGGCCGAAGTTTTTAAAAAAGATTCATTTTCGTGTGAAAAAACTCCGTTTTCGTGTGGTTGACAGGCCAAAACGTAGAAAAATATCTACGTTTTGGCAGATCCCCGGCTACGTGTGGACAGGGCCTAAAACTAGGGCCCATTCATGGAACGTTTGTAGAAACTGCCCTATAATCCATCAAACTAATGAAACTTTGAAAGTTCGTACAAATGGCCAAAATCCTGATTTAAGACACATGGCGGTCACTTGTGCGCATGCATGTTCCTCACTCATCAATTGATGATAAATCCTACCTGTGCGTATCTGATTGTTCGTATCCATCGTTTACATACAGAAACACCCTCAAATAACTATATTTGGTGACATCACGCTCTAAACTCATGTGGGAAATCCCTGCATTCCTCCCGAATGAACGATCTTTGGATCGTTCTCTTCTTTACCTGCCAATTGGTTAAATTAGATGTGTTATGTTAGTGCCCCCTACAAAAAATAAATAAGTAAATAAATAAAAGCTCATGGTCAGCTCCTCCTGGCAGCAAAAACTGAATAATGTCATGAGTCATGAGCAGATCAGATCCAGCCAGCCATTATTTAAGCTTAATTGCCCCGGTGATGTGGTCAGATGGTCTGGTAATGCTCAAACAGGACGTGTGTGTGTGTGTGTGTGTGTGTGTGTGTGTGTGTGTGTGTGTGTGTGTGTGTGTGTGTGTGTGTGTGTGTGCGTGCGTGCGTGTGTGCGTGCGTGTGTGTGTGTTCCCAGGCCGATGAGACAGAAATGGCAGCCACGCATACACTCTGGAGTAACTGAAAGTTGATGCTAGACTAAATATTTGGCCACAAACAGGAAGTTCTGCTAATGATGATGTCATTACATTTTCAGATCTAGCAGTGATTCTAAAACGTGATGCTAAAGGTGTCTGACTGCTTTAGTGTCAATAACAAGGCTCACTTTTTCTTGGAGGGTCCTTTGGAAGGTGGGGCTTGCTGGGACGTGCCACCTTTATCCACAGAGTTACCACGACGACAGCTCTGCTCACCAGCTGCGGGGGAGGAGGAATCTGATTGGGCGGCCTCACACACCACCTGGAAGCCCTGTGGGTCGGGAGATGGACAGATATTGGCAAGCCGGAGCCGGGGAAAGCAGACAGACACTTCCTCTTAGGCTGGAGTCGGGTTTCTGTCCTGACCGTGGCTAACCACGCTCCCAACCCGATGAATATTAGCAGTCAAGCTCCAGAGAGAGGGGTGAAATGGTATCAAACATGATCAGAGTTAAATAGATTCACTCACCATGGGACTCGGGTTGCCAGATCCACAAGGGCTGCACTGGTTATTGACTGGGGAGTTCCTCTTGGCTGTTGGGATTCAAACAGAGGATGAGTTAGATGCCTGAAGGATGGGGTGACTGGAAAAGTCCAAATCAGTCATAGATGCACATCTGAATGTTTCATCAAAATCCATCCAGTGGCTTGTGAAGTATTTGTCCAGCTGTTCATTTCAGAATTTTAAGGACCACACACAACTGTAAGTCAACTACTGTAAAATGAATAGAATTTACCAAAGTAAAGGGCCTTATGTAATTTAGTGCCGCCCACAATTAGCCAATAGTGTTGGACATCCTCTTACGTACAGATGTGAATGACAGAGCACGCACGAGCATTTGAGATCGACCCTAGACCGATGCAGAGTGGACAACGTTTCTTCTAGATAAGTCTTCATGAATAAAAACAGCATGGCGTGAGATTAATCATCGTAGAACTGTGTGTTTTAGCTCGGTTGGTCGGCTAGAGGTGTCAGTTGGCAAATGAGAGACATTGCTTCCAGCCGTGATTACAGAAGTAAGTTGAGGTGTTAAAATGTGATACATTTTTTTCTGCCTCTGGATGGTGCTCTCTGACAAAAAAAAAACTCGTTTTCTGCGTCACTCATTATCTAAACGAGTGACTGAGTTAAAGCCATGTTTGTGTTTTCTGCGTTTGTTCGAGTTGAGTTGGTTTTACTCCGAAGGCAAATTGCCAGTTTCATTTCATTTACAGTTGTACCACGTTGGGGGGGGGGGGTCTCATACAATTAGTTAGTGATGAGTATGAGCTGTGGATGCCTCTCTGCTCCTACTAAACCAACATTTAGGTCGATATTTTACCTGTCACAATGTTTCTGACGGGTTTGATCAAGGAAGTAAAAGCAGGGATGTCGGGCTGCCGGTGCTCCCACATTGGCTGCCATATTACCAACCCGCTGGCCAGTCTGAAGGTCAGATCCGACTCCTGGAAAAAGAAAAACATCCCATTTAGAACCTTCCCCTTTTATCGTCAGCGAGTTCTCAAACAGTTGGGCGTAGAATAGGCAGTTCTTGGTGCTGTAACCTGACCTTTTTATGTTTGTACACACAGATCAATACTCAGTGGTCGGGGTGAGTGATACGAGTCTCTGAGTACTAATCAATAGTTTTAAATGAAGCCGTTAGGGTCAATGTGTGTTTAAAGGTAATAAATAAGAATCCTGCACAGCAACAGTGACAGTACCGCTCCTGTTTCTCATCTTACAGGAATCAATTCCAACAGACCTTAATGCGATGAATGAGCGGAGCAAACAGGAACACGAACAGCTCCACTGTGGCCATGCTCTTGTGGAACAGCTTGGTCCGTGCATGTTCGTCATCCTCCAGCAGGGAGCTGCCATGCTGGGGTCCAGATCCTCCGAGGGCAGAGCCGGAGCCAGATCCTGGAACTCCGGGGGATGAACCCTGGTTCCCAACAGGTTGGAGGAAAGCACTGCTGCCGCTGCCTCCCCGGGACCAGCCTGGGCCCATGATGGGCTCGTGGTTACACTCCTGGGCGGCATCAAGCAGCATCCAGTGCAGTGTGTGGAGGAGTTTGGTCTCAGCCACACCCAGCTTGTCCTGGTGGCCTGTTGGAGGTTCCGGGGGTTAAGGATTGCTTGGTGAGGTGGTAAAAATGTAAAATGGCTTCCTAATGATGGGTTCTAATGGGGCACAAATATGGGAATCTAAATGTGAATGTATATGAGTTGACTTACTTGGATTGTTCTTGGCAAACCCTACTTTTGACTTTTTTTCTTAATATTTTATCAGTTATTCTGGAAATAAAGTTTCAGTGGTATCTCAGCAATGGTAGTTCAGTGGTTTGAAAAAAATGGTGTCTTGACTTTTGGAAGAAAATAACTTTCTTGGAAAGATCTTTAGACTTTTACCCCCAAAAGTCAAAAAGCATTCCTTAATTTTTGTGACTATTGCTAATGGGGTTATATATATATATATATATATATATATATATATATATATATATATATATATATATATATATACATATATATACGTATATATATATATATACATATATATACGTATATATATATATATATATACATATATATATACGTATATATATATATATATATATATATATATACGTATATATATATATATATATATATACGTATATATATATATATACGTATATATATATATATATATATATATATATATATATATACGTATATATATATATATATATATATATATATATATATATATATATATGTATATATATATATATATATATATATATATATATATATATATATATGTATATATATATATATATATATATATATATATATATATATATATATATATATATATATATATATATATATATATATATATATATACATATATATATGTGTGTGTGTGTGTGTGTGTGTTTATATGCATATATATATAAATTGTACTATATTTATTTATTATTTTATGCATTATGCTTCGCTTTTTCCCTCTTCGCAAATTTTTAAAAGCTCAAAAAAATAAAAAATGAAAAAACAAAATTACCACTGAAACTCATTAAAAAGCATAAATTGAAAATAAATGATGAAGCAAATCTATTTCTCAGGAAATTACAACCTTTAATAGTTCATGCTAGTAAGAATGAGTCACCCTTTTCTCCTTCTTCACAAAGTCACCAGTCTGTGTTTTACTGAAAAAGCTGAAGCTGTGTCCTCACCCAGCTTGTTCCTGTTGGACAGCAGGATGGAGGTGCAGTGGAGGACATGAGGCAGCGCCGCCTGGACCAGCTCCCAGCGGGAGATGCTCTGGATCGCCTCTGACAGTGCTGGTGACAGCCCGTGCAGCTTGTTTTCCACCAGCACCCGCTCAAAAGACTGGGGACGCAGCCAGGAGGAGGGAAAAAAAAAATAAAAGCAGTAATGAAAGCTTCCTTTCTAAATGTCATGTCCCCGAGCAGACAGACAGCAGCTTAGGGACCCGGAGCAGCATCATTACGGATATGAGAGCTTTTATCTCCTGGGAAAACTAATTTCCTAAATGGAAGCGTCTGATCTGCAGGTGCGTTGAAGAGAAGCATTATTATTTGACATGACTCACCACACAGGAAGCTTCATATTGTTTCCCCAACTTTGGACGCAGAAAAGCACTAAAAGATAAGAATAATGAATCAGATTACCGCTGCAGCTGGTGGATCTGCCCTACTTTTTTGCGCAAATGTGCCTTTTCCAGGTAAAACCATTCACTCAGACTCGAAATCAGAGGTTTCTTTGCAGTGTTAAGCGGATAAATCCTCGCTTCTCCCCATTTACACGACTGACAAACACCTGTTATCAATTACCAACCTGGTCTGTCTCCATAGGAAGGTCTGGATGGGAAACGGGACTCCCTTCCCGCACTCCGGCTCGTTCTCATCCAGGCTTTTCCTCTTCACCATTTTCCTGCGCCCCCTCCTCCACCACCTCCTGCCTGGCTGCCTGCCTCACTCCCCTTCTGGTCTGCTGGTTCCGAGCACCGGGACGCTGGTGGTTCTGCCCAGGTGGAGCAGCGAGCTCTTCCTCACGACATGATTGGATTCATCCTGCGTAAAATGGCTGCACGAGTCGATAGGGAGCAGCGAGGGAGAAGGAGGAGGGTTGTATGGATTGAGGAGGGGGGGGGGGGGGGGTGAAGTAGTGATTTCAGCACCTTCGTCAGTGGACAGCGGCAGATGATCGGAGAGACGATTTATCAGCGGGGCGAGCTTAAAGACGCAGTGGCCAGATGTTCTTCAGTCAATATTATTATTATTATTATTATTATTATAATCCTGCTGAATCCATGAGCTGAATAATCTAATATCAACAGGTTGTTTAAAGCTCCAGGCGGTGAGCTAGTCAACAAGTCAACATCAGTAGCAAAGCAATGTTAATAAAACACTCAAGTAGGAGAATGGTACCCAAATCTATGTAGATATCGAGAGAAGGTAAAATAATGACAACAGAGTATATTTAAGCTATTATATGATGGAGTGTAGGGGCGCAGCAATGATGCTCCCAAGGGGTGGCCAAGACCCTAGCGCCCCCCCCCTCCCAAAAAAATAAAACCTGTTAATTATTTTTACTCTGTACATTAGTATACTAGGCCAGTGATGAATGAATACATTCAAAATGGTAAAAAGAAAAAAGTGTTTTGACTATTTTTCAATATGATCACATGAGCGACGGTGGCAGATGAGTCAGATGGCTGCCCCATAAACAGAGGGTTGTAGGTTTGCTCCCCACTCAGTCTGTCGTGGTCGTTGTGTCAATGAGCAAGACACTTCACCCTCCGTCTCTGCTGATGGTGGTTGGAAGGTCTGGTGGAGCCTGTATTTGGCAGCCGTGCTTGTGTCAGTGTCCCAGGGCAGTTGTGGCTACAATTTGAGCTGAGGAAAATAATCGTTCAATGAATCGAGATGCAGACTTGAATGATTATGAATCCCTGAAGAAGCACAATCAATTATTGCGTAAGTTTGTTTTTTAAACCACAGCATAAATATTTAATTCTAGAGTGGCTTTAGAGACATTAAAAGCTAATATATGTATTTGTTATTTAATGGAAGGCAGTAGTTGAACATGTTTTATAGGTTTTAAGTATTTAAAAATATGTTGTTAGTGCCTGCATGTTTTCTTTTCCACAGCCTGAGATGTGACTGTTGAATGAGGACTTTTCTTTTTGACTAAATCTTCTTAAAGACATATAGGCAGGTTTTTCACATTTCTAAATCATTTTATTGAGCCAGCATGTGCTAAAATGACCCTTTGGTTAATGAAGGTCTCCACCGCATCCTGTGACCCCATTATCACACTTGCAACTTCAGAGTGGCGGACTGCCACCTTGTTTAGAGAAAATGAAGTGGACACTCCTGGCACTGCAATCTGCTTCCAACATGCTTCCTACAAGTTTTAGATCTTGAGCACACCGAATTTGTTTAATTTGGTGCTTAACCACTCCTGTAGACACAAAGGAAGGGTGGGGAGACATTACAGCATAGAGATTAGGTGTTAAAAAGACAAACGCACAGCGAGGATGTACGTTTCACTTTATGGTTCCACTAAACGAACACTAGGGGGTGCTAAAAGCAAGCCAAAGCTGCCTGGTCTCTCTTTAAAAGTTTAAAATGTTTTACACTTTTACATTGTCATTGGGGCTAATGGTTATGATTTTTGGGAGACGGCGTGTTGTGTCAGACATGCTTTGATAAAAAAGACAAATATCTGACAGCTTCTATTTATCGATGAAAACAAAAGCATTTGAAATAATCGTGGTGCATTGCAAAGTCTGCCGAAATTGTTGGCATGATAACCGTAAATGAGTCAAACTGTGACACTAGTGAAGATTCACAACTTTAGCTTTTCACCAGTGTGATTGTGTGAATAACTGTTGTGTCGTAAAGTGCCTTTGGGGGTTGTAGGTCTTCAAAAGGTGCAATTTAAATAAAGGTAATTTACCCATATGCAATGTCATCTAACCCTGTTTGACCTGATTGAGTGAGGTACTTGAGAAAGCCGATAACGTTCATAAAAACGAAATAAAATAAACAGAAATGAGTCAGTCTTTATTTTCTTTATTGATGCTGTCATCATCCTGTAAGAGCATTTGTCATCAGAACGTCTCGAATATTGGAAATAGTGCACACACATCTACATGGTCTGTTTTAAATACACTTACACGAGCGGGGGAGGGTGGGTGGTTGGAAAAGAAGAAGCACAGGAAAACATCAGTCAGGACGGGAAAAGGGGGTTCCACAATCGGAAGCATTTTCTTTTGATTGATCCTTTTTAATTGAATTATAAGATCTGCTAGTAGTAGAAAAAAAATCTTTCATTCTTTGTCACTTTTGCTTCTGGCGCCGGTCAAAACCGGCCAATCACAACACAGCTTCTCCGTCACACTGGAATGTTTTCATATAAAGCTTCATACTTCTTACATTTAATTCTAACAGACGTCAGACCCTTTAGTTACTCAAACACACTGTACACTCCAGTCTTAGCAAAATGATAGAAATCACAGGGCTTCTCAGAACGTCACCTTAAGCACGTGAACGCATCCCAGCCATTTACACTCACACTGAAAACTTTAAGACAGTAGATCTAACGTAATCATCATTATTTTGCCACGCCAGCATAACAGCGTTGTGTACCCTCGTAAAGCTACGGCAATAACGACAAAACCCAGAGCTAACAGTAGGTCTGTTCGCAGAAAAGAAACAAAAAATAATCTATTGGAAAGCTAGCTGTTTAGCGCTCGACATTTTTACATTAACTGCAATGGTTATTATAAATGCTAACAAGCCAGAGCAGCCACGGGGAAGGTACAAATCTGTAACACTACGGTAACATTTATATAAAAAGGAAACATAGCAAGAAAACACAATTTAAAACATTGAAGTCCAACAAAGACAGAACAAATCTTAGCAGACATGCCCGTTCGTTTACGTCTTTCCTTAAAATCTTTCGTACATCTGTATCTTTTAAGACAATTAGCTAGAATCGCTTCAGTACCACGAGTGGCCGTGAAGGAGTTCACCTCCGAGTGTGAACCACAAGTGGATTGTTCACACACATTAAACCATTGTACAATCATTGAAACGCATTCTTAGACAATCACAGCCACACAAACCTTCAGGCTAGCAATAAAAACAGAGTATTTGAGTGAAGGAATGAAATAACAAAACTGTTTCCCTTTTTTTGTGAGAGGAGTGAAATATTTCGCAGTTTTTTTAAACTTGAACAAGACGGTTCATCAACTACAGCTGTAGGGGTCACTTGTGTTCAACTGAAGGGTCATGAGGAATTCACCGGATGCTTCATAGCGAGTGGCGAAGGTAGGGGGAGAAGAGTGGTGGTGTGATTCTTTTTTTTTTTCTGTACTAGCAGCTCATAAGCCCTGCTTGGCCAGGGCGGCGGTGACGTCCTGCGCCAGCGTGGACAGCTGAGGCGAATCCATCATGTTCATGCCGTCGGCAGAGGACAGGCGAGGAGAGGTGCCCCCGGTCTCAACGCCCGGGGAGTGGGTGACTATGATTTCTGCGCCGTGATCCACGCGCGCTTTGGCCGTTTCACGGAAACTCAGCTTATGGCTCTCGATCTGATGAATATGAATAAACAATTTTATTTATTAAAGAGTCAGGCAGATTCATCTGAACTTTCAAAAATGTTTCATCACCATGATATTCCCTCCTCCGGGAGTGTGGCTGGCATTATCCATGGAGCCGACCTTAGCGTGGGCCTTGTCTTTGAAATCCAGCTTCACATTCTCAATACGCACATTACCCCCCCCTGGGAACACAACAGCAAAAGGAAGTTAAAAAAAACCCAGAGCATTATCACTGGCAGGCCTGGACTACTCCTAGGCGTTATTAACGAGCCCCCGCACCGTGAGAACAAACACACACACACATATATAAATATATATATATCAGACGTCAAGCTAAACAGACAGGGTTAAAAAATATGGTCGACCTTCTTCCCCATCACTTTCATTTTTTAAGTAGTAATTAATAAACATTCCATACCATTACAATTTCCTTTGATTTAATTTTAAATAAATATTTTAAATAAATATTTAGAGTGCCCAGGTAGCACATAAACAATGAAATTGAACGGTTTTCTTAAAGCAGGAATGTTTAACCTGTGGCCAGAGCTCTCTCCTTCCTTCTGCTCTGCGTAAACCTGAACTGGTCACCTACTTGTGCGTAATCAAATGTCTGTAGGGGAAAAGATGGAAAAGCTATAGCCATGAGGTTCACTTTTGACTCAGACTGACTTATTGCTGTTTTATGGTGTGGCTGAATCTGCGATCCGCTGCCACGCGGACTGGATGCTGCAGTAACAAGAGTTGTAGACAGGTTCATGAGGAGTCACTGGCTGGAGCGGACTCAAATTTAATACGTCATCCCAAAATAGAAGCTAATATCTTAATTTGACCTTGAATGAAAAATGTTGTTATAAAACCTCTTAAAAGTTTTTATCACAGAGGGAGGCAGCGCTTATTTCTGCCTTCAGTCTGACGGTGCAGCGCAGCGCAACGCCGCACAGCGTGTACTTATTGAATCTGTGTGTGTGTGTGTGTGTGCGGCACAGCTCCATGAGCCACTCCAGTCACCGCGTCTCGTTATTGGCGCTATTTAAACCAATGTTGTAAAATTACTTCTGCCCAGCCCAGATGTGCTCACATGTGCACCCCGTGAGCCGTGGTTCCGCTGGAACGCGTCTGACCTCTGACAGACGCACTCTGAACTTCAGATCTTCAGCACGCTGTTATAGCCTGACACGTTTAGAATGCTGTCCCACAGTCATTGTGCTAATATAATAATATAATAATGCTAAAATGCTCAGATGGGAATCATTTTTTGATTTATTTAGTTACATCCACAATGTTCTGTGTGTGAGGTTTACAATGTCAGAACACCTGCATGAGACAGGGTGTTAATTACAATCTGCCAGAATGACTCGCCACCTTCAGATTTCTCCAACATCGTTAAAAATGATCAAATATAGGACATATCTTGCTGTTGACAGCGTGCGCAGGACAGAGCGCTGAAGCTCGGAGCGCATTATTATTATGACGCTAGGGCACATGCGGAGGACACACACACAAGCAAAATATACTTGTTTTCAATTACATTTATTGGGCCCACTTACTTTTTCTTAGGCCCACCCACAAATGAGTTTCTGCCAACGCTAATGGTGACATATGACAGACTTCTCTGAGCTCCACAGCCATTACACTTTTCACCTCGCGCACCCGGGAATCCCTGTGTTAGGAGATCGTTTTGGGCCGCTGGTGTAAAAAAAAGTGAAACACGAACTGGAAAAGCTTCTGCCGATCACAATTTGACAACAGATTGTGAAAGAATGGTGTAATGTCCAGAAAGGGTCATTTTTCATCTACAGTTTGACCTCTTCAGTATCCGGCCATCTGCAGACATAATTCTGCGTCTGTGTGCATGTTGACATCTCGGGGTCAAGACATTGTCAATATGCTCCCTTCCCAAGGTTCTTCTCTGTCAAACTGCTGCTATCTGGTCTTTTCTTCACAGAATAAAGAATGAACTTTTATAATAATGAACCGTTAAAATAATGAAGTGTTAAAATAATGATGAAATGAAATGAACAATATGATTAAATCAAATACTTAAATAATGATATAATGAATGGAAAAGGTGTTAAATGAAATGTTTTGATTAATCTGTGCCTAAATTAATACGGCTGAAATTAATGTGTCCTTGCAATGTCCATTTGTCTGATAATCAGCATATGTGACTTGAAAAGTTCACACACTCATACACACGTGCATATCACAAGGCTAAAGTTAACGTCACTGCACATAAGGTTTTCTTATCCACAAATCAAAGCATCTTTTATCTGAAGGAGTGTTCTGAGGTTTGCTTGGTAAAACTCTCTGATTTGCCATAAAATCATAACATAGGAATAATAAAAGTTAGATCACTTCCCGAGTTATTCAGTTCGTTGAAGTTCATCAAGCCGAGTTGAGTTTGTTACCAGTTGAGATTCCGGAGTGGCCAGTCTGCAATAAGCCTCTTTGAAACCTCTGACATACACTCAAAACCTTTTTGCACACTGCAAAGCTGACAGCTTCGACTCCATAAGAGTCCAACTGTTTTAGATGCAAAACGAGTCCACCTGTTTGTTGTGACCTGGAAATGACTCTGGGCCGACCTGGTCGTACTGCGGTTTTTCTACGAACTTCGGTACCTTGGGGTCACTAGACCCCCCGACATCTCGGATCCGTAAGAAAGTCTTCTCATGGGTACGTAGACACAGCAAGATTGTGGCTGATGTGGTTTTATAAATAACCAACTTTTTAGTTATAGCAGACCAGATTCTTTACACCCAGAAGTCAGTTTCTTTCAGATACAAAGGTTCTGATCACCCATCACCACATTCCATTCACACATCAGAATTCATAGCTTGTCATGTTTATAATTAGTCTAGAAAATAAAGTTTATTTTAACTATGTACCTGACTCTGTCTGAATAAATACGAAGTGTGTTTATGGTCACTGAATGAGCAAAGAATCTTAAATTCTTCTGGTTAAACATTCAAAGATCAATCAGGTTGATACTCTATATTTATATAGAATCATCACATCTTAGTGATCATAATTCAAACCCCAAAATACATCTGTAGAGTAACACTACAAAGGATAACGCTCGAAATTCTCAGATTTTTCCTGATGTAAGCGGTGAGTCTACTCTTTGTTTTGGTAGTTTTGGCGTCAACATCATCATAGAGTGCAACGTTCTGTGACTCTTAAAAAAAAAACGCTGAAAAACACTGGCAGCGAAGGGCTTTTCTGATCAGGAAATGGCTGGCAGTGAATGAGCTAATAAACAAAAGGTCCCTTTATTAATGTTCCCAACATTGTTAACTATTAAGTGTTCTTAAGGTTAGAACAAAGGCTAGTTAATAGTTAATTAATGTTTAATAATGCACTAAGTAATGTTATTAAAGGGACCCTTATTGTAAAGTGCGTATTTATTTATAATTATGGTGATGTAGTGCCTAATACAGGTGTAAATCACTAGTTTGATCACGATATGATATTATATCGATACAGATTACTGCGACTCAGTGATTGACGACATCTCAACTTCAGCCATAAAATCAATGTGATTTGATTCGATTTGCACAGCCAATTCTGCGTGCTCAAAACACTAGTGTTAAGATAGTGACCCTTACACGGTTGTTAAATATTTAACTCTAGAGGAGTTGATTTTTTACACTAAATCAGAGTTAAAGTACCAACTCACCAAAAAGGGTTCAATTAATTATTCGTGGTGTTAAATTGGACCAACACCAGAAAATTAACACTCTTGAATTTGATGTGTAGGATTCGCTGATCGATGCGAAACGATGTTACATGATTGAACATAAACATTTCCCAGGGAAGAGACGATTTCTTCACTAACTGTTTCCTCCAGGGTATCTGCAGGTTTACGGGAGCCAAATTTAAGACTTTTTAAGACCTTTTTTAAGGCCACTTTGACCAAATTTAAGCTATTTTAAAAATTAAATTTAAGCGATAATTTCCAGCTATTGCCTGGAACCGGTGCTAACCACGTCGCGAACGTGGGATTAGCCATCCAGTTACCATTAAACTTGCCCTTCCCCATGGCGCAAGCTCCCACTAGCTTAACCAGCTAATGTGCTCATCTAAAATTAGCCCCCTTTCACAACCAACTGACTGCGTACGGTTCCGCTTATGCCAACGTCAAACACAAAAAATGCTGAACACTAACTAGAAATTCACGAAATTTTTATAGAAATAAAATAATCTTGTTTATTGGGTTTTTGGTAATTTAAGACCTCTGGAAACTGGATTTAAGGATTATTTGTCATTTTTAAGGACTTTTAAGGCCTTGAATTAGGAAACGCTAATATAAGACTTTTTAAGACTTTTTAAGGACCCGCGGATACCGTGTCCTCACTGCTCACCATGATGCCACAAGCTTCCTTATTAATCACTTTGGTGACGTGCAGGAACAAGTGGAAAATAGCATTAACTTCAAAATAAAGCAATTTTCAAAATAAAAGGGCATTTGATTTTTGCATTTTGGATTGATGGCCAAAAAATCAATGAATCAATGTTGCTTATATAATCAGTGTATCAACTTCTCAGACTGGGACGTTACTCGAGGTGAATCGTAAGCAGGACAATGTTCTAGCTGCGATACCGGTATTAGTGCGCAAAATGGATGTCATCTCGGAGAGAGTCACCGGACGGTATGGACAAGCTTAAAACCCAAAATTGGCTTCAATGAAGGACTGGAATGATCAGTTTAAAGACTGAAGGCAGAGTGTCAGGATTTGATGTGGTAGGATGTTTTAGGACCCAGAAATGCAGAAAACCAGATGAACGAGGCAGGAGGTGGATGATGAAAATAAAATCCTTTATTAGGAGTAGTCCAAGAAGCAGGGAGCCCAAACCAAAAAATCCAAAAAATCTAAACTGAGTAATCAAAAACTTCAGAGAACTAGAAACACTGGAAAACACTGGAATCACTAGAAGCTAGGAACAGGAACGAGACGAGGCTGACAAGAACAACAATGGACCGACAAGAACACAGAGACAGACAGGGCTTAAATACACTGGGAGGAGCAATCAGGGAAACAGGAAGCAGGTGTGTGGGGTGAGCTGCTGGAGGGAAGGCAGGTGACACTAATCAACTCAATGGGGAAAACAGAAACAGAGGATGGCAAATACCTTAACACAAAACTAAACAACAATTTCCTAAAGACAGAGGGAAGGACTAACACAAACTAGCTGGAGGAGGACATGGTACATACACACACACTGAGCTGGGGACAACGAGGCTGGAGCTGACCTGGGAGGAAACAGTAAAAGATAACATCTGACACTAGACTGACACACAAACTGACACACAGAAACTGACACAGAAAAAGGACACAAGAGGGCGCCAAAGGGCTACAACATAAGACACATAACAGGGATGCAGACAAGGACACATGAGGGCGCTAAGAGAGCACAAGGGGAGCTGGGGGAACAAAGGGACACAAGAGGGAATCTAGAGAGGGATGGAGGACACCAGGAGGAACATAAAGGAAGGGGTCTGACGCAGACCATGACAGTACCCCCCCCTCAAAGGGCGGATCCCAGACGCCCACAGGAACCAGGAGCAGGGCGGGAGGAGGGGGACCCGGAGGGAGGGCCCAGAGGAACCGAGGGACCACAGGAGAGGCGGTAGGGATCAGCAGAGTGAGGAGGCCTGCCCCTGCGGCAGATGAGGAGGCAACGGCCCTGGGAGGCTGGCGCCTGGGGCAGATGAGGAGACGAGGATGGACCCTTGGGGATCGGCGCCTGGGGCAGATGAGGAGACGAGGATGGACCCTTGGGGGCCTGCGCCTGGGGCAGATGAGGAGGTGACGACAGTCCCTTGGAGGGCGGCACCTGCAGTAGAGGCGCCCTGCAGGCTGGGCTGGGGACACAGGCTGGACCGGTGCGACCTTCAGAATCACCACTGGAACTAGAGACAGAAGAGACATCAGACCAGAGGCGACGTCGTCAGACGAGCCGACGTCAGGAGAGGCGACGTCGTCAGACGAGGCGACGTCGTCAGACGAGCCGACGTCAGGAGAGGCGACGTCGTCAGACGAGCCGACGTCAGGGGAGGCAACGTCGTCAGGCGAGCCGACGTCAGGGGAGGCGACGTCGTCAGGAGAGGCGACGTCGTCAGGCGAGCCGACGTCAGGCGAGCCGACGTCGTCAGGCGAGGCGACGTCGTCAGGCGAGGCGACGTCGTCAGGCGAGGCGACGTCGTCAGGCGAGGCGACGACGTCAGGGGAGGCGACGTCGTCAGGGGAGGCGACGTCGTCAGGGGAGGCGACGTCGTCAGGGGAGGCGACGTCGTCAGGGGAGGCGACGTCGTCAGGGGAGGCGACGTCGTCAGGGGAGGCGACGTCGTCAGAGGCGACGACTTTGGACATGTCGTCATCAGGGGCGTCGACTTCGGAACAGGAAGGGGCGTCGACTTCGGAACAGGAAGGGGCGTCGACTTCGGAACAGGAAGGGGCGTCGACTTCGGAACAGGAAGGGGCGTCGACTTCGGAACAGGAAGGGCCGTTGACCACCATCGACTTCGGGTCCAGATGGATGGGCTGGACCGGAGCCTCTTGGACAGGCTGGGCCGGGACCGGGACCTCTTGGACCTCATCAGTCAAAGCAGGACGCGATGCGACCCTCGGGACCACCGCTGGAGCAGGAGGCGATGCGACCCTCGGGACCACCGCCGGAGCAGGAGGCGATGCGACCCTCGGGACCACCGCCGGAGCAGGAGGCGATGCGACCCTCGGGACCACCGCCGGAGCAGGAGGCGATGCGACCCTCGGGACCACCGCCGGAGCAGGAGGCGATGCGTCCACCGGGACCACCGCCGGAGCAGGAGGCGATGCGTCCACCGGGACCACCGCCGGAGCAGGAGGCGATGCGTCCACCGGGATCACCGCCGGAGCAGGAGGCGATGCGTCCACCGGGACCACCGCCGGAGCAGGAGGCGATGCGTCCACCGGGACCACCGCCGGAGCAGGAGGCGATGCGTCCACCGGGACCACCGCCGGAGCAGGAGGCGATGCGTCCACCGGGACCACCGCCGGAGCAGGAGGGTTGCGGCGTCGTCGGCGTGGTTTTTCTTGGCTCAGCTGAGGTATGGAGAGGACACTGGCAGGAATTGAGGAGGAATGACAGCCCACCGGAGAGTAAGTGGTGGCGCTGTCAGGACCTGGTGAGGGTGTGGCGGTGTAACCCATCTGAGATGCTGAGGTGGCATGAGCGACTAGTGGAGGAGGATCTCGGCCAAAAGTGCGGAGGAGCAATGCAGCAAAGTCCCAAAACGACACCGCCCTAAGATCCTCTATGTCAAAGTGGTCAGCAACCCACTGCAAGGCCTTACCCCTCAACCAAAGCACCATATACGACACCTTGTCGAACTCTGAGGATTTCAAGTCCAAACAACGGGCACAGTTCCGAATGAACTCCACACAAAGGTCTGGATCACCATCGTAATAGATCTCCTGTGTACCTGGAGTTCCCGCTGGGTCCTGTGCTGGTCGGTCCATTCTGTCAGGATTTGATGTGGTAGGATGTTTTAGGACCCAGAAATGCAGAAAACCAGATGAACGAGGCAGGAGGTGGATGATGAAAATAAAATCCTTTATTAGGAGTAGTCCAAGAAGTAGGGAGCCCAAACCAAAAAATCCAAAAAATCTAAACTGAGTAATCAAAAACTTCAGAGAACTAGAAACACTGGAAAACACTGGAATCACTAGAAGCTAGGAACAGGAACGAGACGAGGCTGACAAGAACAACAATGGACCGACAAGAACACAGAGACAGACAGGGCTTAAATACACTGGGAGGAGCAATCAGAGAAACAGGAAGCAGGTATGTGGGGTGAGCTGCTGGAGGGAAGGCAGGTGACACTAATCAACTCAATGGGGAAAACAGAAACAGAGGATGGCAAATACCTTAACACAAAACTAAACAACAATTTCCTAAAGACAGAGGGAAGGACTAACACAAACTAGCTGGAGGAGGACATGGTACATACACACACACTGAGCTGGGGACAACGAGGCTGGAGCTGACCTGGGAGGAAACAGTAAAAGATAACATCTGACACTAGACTGACACACAAACTGACACACAGAAACTGACACAGAAAAAGGACACAAGAGGGCGCCAAAGGGCTACAACATAAGACACATAACAGGGATGCAGACAAGGACACATGAGGGCGCTAAGAGAGCACAAGGGGAGCTGGGGGAACAAAGGGACACAAGAGGGAATCTAGAGAGGGATGGAGGACACCAGGAGGAACATAAAGGAAGGGGTCTGACGCAGACCATGACACAGAGAGGAAAATTATCTCAGCCTGACCCAAACAAATTCTTGTTATCTGAATCTGACGCCCTGGTAGCCTTGAGCTGCAAGCAACTAAAACCCCCACGAAGGAATGCAGACAGATGCTGTGAAAACCCAACCTCGGACAGGAAGCTGTGTACAGAGAGCTGGTGGAGCGCTTTGTGGCATGGTGTGGAAACAATCATCTGACCTCGAACGTGAAGAAAACAAAGGAGATGATTTTAGACTTCAGAAGAAATGGGTGGAGTCAAACACTGTCTCCATCATGGGAGAAGAAGTGGAGGTGGTTGAGGAATACAAATACCTTGGAGTTCACCTGGACAACAGACTGGACTGGAGAAAGAACAGCGAAGCCGTTTACAAGAAGGGACACAGCAGACCGCACTTCTTGAGGGGCGCTTAGGTCCTTCAATGTCTGTAGCAAGATGCTGCAGATCTTCTACAAGTCTGTTGTTGAGAGTGTAATCTCTTCAGCCATTGTCTGTTGGGGTAGCAGCATCAGAAGCAGGGACCTGAAAAGGCTCAACAGCCTAATAAAAAAGGCTGGTTCTGTTCTGGGGACGACTGTGGAACCACTGGAGGAGATAATCCAAAGAAGGATTCTCCAGAGAATCAAGAAAATGATGGACAACCCTGAGCATTCTCTTCACAAGACTGTCCGACAACGGAAGAGTGTCTTCAGTCAGAGGCTTCTTCAGTTTCGCTGCAACACTGACCGCTACTGGAGATCCTTCCTGCCAACAGCCATTGTAATATACAATAACTCTTTGACAACTTGATTATTATTATTATTCAATTTCCCTCTGGGATTAATAAAGTATTTTTGAATTGAATTGAATTGAATTTCACCAAATTATTCATTAAAGTTAAATAGAAGAAATTGATATTTTACTAAACGATGACATGTTTTGAGGAACAATGACACATTTAATGTTCTTGACTGTTCTTCACACTTCAGATCAGACGCCGTTGCTTCTCACCATCCTGACAAACTCCTAGCATGTTAGTCAAGAACGCCGCTTTGATGGTCGTCCAGATTTAATTTATTGTGATCACTGGCTTGTTGGACCAGTGTTCTCTGTCCCTGATGACTCAGTTGTTTCTCAGATGAAAAATAAATGAGCTGTTAAACACCTGAGTCCACAGGCCAAAAATAAAAATGGCTTCAAGCTTTGAGTTTATTCAGTTTGATGTTTTGTTTCTGCTTAGCCAAACTTCTAAATGACTCTTGAGCTCTGACAAAAATACCCAGTTAAACTAAAAAAAGGCTTCAATTTATTTCAGGATTATTTGAAGTTAATTCTAAATTAAAATCTAAAAATTAGACTTTTATTTATTTATGTTTTTTTTTTTTTTTTTTTTTTTTACTATGAGTATCCGTTACCTGGTCTGTGGTGAATGTTGGACATGGAGCCACATTTGGAGGTGATATGGCTCAAGTCAACCTTCTTGGTCTGGATGTGAACCTGTGTGATGCAAAAATAGATGATAAATTCCACCTTAAAAACACACACTTAAGGATTCAGGCAAAGATGCAAGCTACAAATGACGAAAGACGTGAGTTAATGAATTACAGAAAACAATTTGCACACTTCAACAATGGAACCACAGACTTCATATACGTAGACACATCACGGACTGGCACTGCCTATTGGAGCTGGTGCAGCTGTGGGCCGCCATCTTGGATGGGTTTCCATTTGCCCCTGGTGCATTTATTTTTACTCAAGAAGGTGTTTACTAGGGCTGGGCGATATGACGATTTTAGACCGTTTAACGATCTACACATCTGACGGTCTGTCATTTTTGAGAGACCGTTTTATCATGATTCACAGCTCTGCTGTTGAATTTCTGCCTCTGAATGAAAAGGGAACTCACCTCAGGCGAATGACACGCCTTTGTTTGACCCTTAACCAATCAGAGTGAGTCATAGTAATATATTAGTGCCCGCTTGTTTTCACCTGTGTGTGAACAAACATGGCTTCGGTCGCGGCTGAGCGACAACAAGGTTTTCGTTCCGAAGAGGAACGCAGGGTTTCCTTAGCGCGCGGCGCTAACAACTTAGCGACGTGACATGTCTCGGAGAAAGCATAAAAACACGTTGGACACTTCTTCTGAAGCAGGAAAATAACACTTCTTCTTAAGCAGAGCACGCCGCCGCCTCGGCTCGTCCACCCTCTGCCGAGCCGGTGTCGGTACCGGACTGAGCTCGGTCACTGAGTCGTTGGAGCTGCCCCGTGACTGCCTGATGGAAAACCAGCGGGTTTCATCAGACTCGTAGTTTCTTGTTTTTGGTGGGGACCCCCTGTATTTTACCGCTCCCTCCTGCAGTCTTCCCCTATTACAATTTATAATGATTCTGTAAACTCCGTGTATCAATAGAAACAATCTCTGCCTCTGCCAGCTGCAGTAAATGTAGTTTCCAAATAATAAGAGGTGCATTCATCTGTGTATCTCCTTTGATCCGCATTAGTGATATTCTCAGCACCAGAACAGTGAAGCAAAGAAAGATTCCTGAGTTTGTTAGTAATTTTATTTATTAGGTGCATCTAACCTGTTCTAGTTTTCTCTGAAATGAGATCAAATCAGTGCTTCTATGGGTTGTCTCCAATCTGCACTGGAAAATTTTACTTTATTTAGAGACCTGTTGCAGAAAATATTCAGAATGCGCAGTTTTTTCCTACCACAAGCGATCTCTGGTCCAGCCGCACATCAGAGCCGTATTTGAGCTTAACTATCCACTACATGAGCAACTGGGAGCTACATAGTATTTTGAACAAGTTAACGTTTGCACAATACGTTTGCAATTGACATGTTTGCACTTTAAATATGTTTACGATTTTAATTTATGTTAAGTTACTTGAAAAACGAGAAAAACTGATTTTTGTAATTGTTTCTCTCAGGGCTTTTATCATCTCTGGTGTGAGTTTAAAATATAAGTGTGTTAGCACTGTGCTGATTATCCCTAATATGAATAAATGTTTATTTATTCAATGTTTCTCTTCTTTAATACGCAATTGAAGTTATGCTATTCATGGATAAAAAATCGTGATAAAATCGAAATCGTGATAAAATATTGGAAAATTCGTGATATTCTATTTTTGCCATATCGCCCAGCCCTAGTGTTTACCCAACTATAAAACACATTTTTTCAAGCTTTTCCACAAAATCAGACACATGGTATGGCATGATAATAAAAATATAAATCTAATAAAATAAATTAAAAAACAAAATCCCAACAAGTAGGCTAGAAAAGTCAATAGTAATCCCACGTGATCTGCTTTTAATAGTGTGCCAGTTGTTGCAACCATAGGCTGCACAAAAGTGGAGTGATCACTCAGCTAAGTTCGGGGAGTGAGGAAACCCACCCAATATGGCGACACTCCAATACACAATGGCGTGCCTATGCACTGATGTCTATGAATGGAACAACACAACATGGATCTGAGCAGAGTCATATGATGTTCTGAAGAGGAAACGTGAAGGAAACAGATGCTTCAGTTATAATTCTTCCTTCATGGGTGAGATAAAGGTGTAACACTGTTAGCAAGCTAAACAGATCGACTAAGCAGAGATTCTGGAAAACGTAGACAGAGTTGGAAAAAACAAAACACATCTACAAACGATGGACATGCCCAAATGACACATGACAGAACGTGGAAACAAAGGTTTTAGGGGTGATCAATGTTCTGCAGAGTCACTCACGTTTCCCCCACCAGCTGTGTGGTGGACTTTATCCATGGAGCCACATTTAGCCTGAACGTGGCTAAAGTCCAGCTTTACACTTGGGATCATGACCTGGGGAAGGACAGTGGTTTTTCTTTTCAATACAAATATAAACATGTCTTCTCACCCACGAACAAAACAAACAAAAACTCCAGTGAAAGTGTCCCTGTTTGATATTTTTACTGTTTAGGTGAAACTAACCAGACCCAGAGTGTGTTTCTTAGACAAACAGATGGACACATACAGTAGCATGACAGCGTGCCAAAGCTCATGAGCCAAAGATAAAGAAAGAAAGAAAGAAAGAAAGAAAGAAAGAAAGAAAGAAAGAAAGAAAGAAAGAAAGAAAGAAAGAAAGAAAGAAAGAAAGAAAGAAAGAAAGAAAGAAAGAAAGAAAGAAAGAAAGAAAACAGAAGCCAGTACATACATTGCCTCCTTTAGGCGCGTGCTTCAGATTATCCTTGGAGCCGCATTTTGACTGAACATGACTGAAGTCCAGCTTCTCACTTAAAATCTGAACCTAAAATCAAATCGGAATAATAAACAAAAAAAAAGAAACTACATGCGCCTTATTTATATAAGTGTGTGCAGTTAAATGTGCATATTTCCTCATACACTAATTTAGCCTTTATTTATACAATAAACACACGGCAAACAATGATTTCTAAGAAAGTTATAAAAACACATTTTTAGACTTTTTAGTCTAAAAAGAAAATAAATTATTTCTAGAAAATATTATTTAAAATAAGGTAAATATTGTTAAATATGATATAAATTTTCTTGTTTTGGGAAACAACATCTGCCAAAGGGGTAAACAAAAGTCGTTTGACTATAAATCTTATATTAATAATTTAATGATTATTAGATTATTTTGCTAGTTTTACAATTTCTAGCCAAGCAACTTTGCTTATACCCATTGGCAAATAGTTTTTTACTCAAAAAAACAACAAAAAAAAATAATAAATTGTATCATATTTAAAGAGATAATGTGTAGTTTTTACTGTTAATCTCTGGAAATATTCATCAAAATTAAATGATGCCCAGTTTTAAAAAAATATTGGCGGCTTCGTAACATATAACTGTAAAAATCGGGTCTAAAATACATGGGAGCGGGCCTAAGTCACTGGGTGACGCCATGTTTCCTTCTACAGAAGCCTGTGAGGACAAAACAAATATACTTGTAAACGTTGTTGTTTTAGACATTTACCTCTTCACTCATTGCCTGTGATGAAAGGGAGTCTGGCGTTCTTGTCATTTTGCTGGACGCTGTGCTCCCAGGGATTTTTAAAGTTAAAGTCCCAAAGTCATCACACACTGGTGAAATTCATCTCTGCATTTGACCCATCCCCATGCAGTGGTAGCTGCACTCGGGAACTAATTGGTGGTTTAATCTCCCAATCCAACCACTTAAAGCAGAGTGGGTCCCATTGGATCGGAGTGGGTCCCATCAGCTTTAGCATTGGGTCCCATTTTTAAAGTCTTTGGTATGACCCGACTGGGAATCGAACCCCGATCACCCAGTCGCGGACACTCTACCACTAGGCCATTGAGCTGGTTTGACTTTAAAACCCTTTGCCTGCCTGCTCAACCAACTGGCAGAGCATCTCTAAAGTCCCTAAAACACATTGAAGCAATAAATGACCTTAACAAGAAAAAAAAAATAGTAAAACAAGAAAAATCTTAAAATTTTGGAGTTTGTTTGAGGAAAAGGCGTAACATTATTTTACCTTAATATTATTACTAGGGCCAGGACTTTAACGCGTTAATTATGATTAATTAATTAGAAAAAAAAGACGCATCAAAAATTAATGCATTTAATCACAGCTTGCATTTCGAGCAAGGCGGAACCTTTGTCATTGCACGGTTTCCTCATAGACCGAATATCATTGACACACACAACAATGCACAGTGCTAATGGCTACTAAAATGGAATAAAACAGAAAGAAGTTCCCTTGCTTGGACTGATGCAGGATTTAGGAAACCCGTCCGCCTCTATTCTAGGTAAAAAAAAAAAACACCCAGACAACAATGGAGTCCGTGTCACGGACATTTTTCAGAGATTGTCTCTGCTACAGCTGCCCGGTGGCACCGGAAACTTTACAAAAGTTGCGGTAAGCTATATTTTTAGCATTTACGTAACATCTGTGCAGCGCTGAAAGCACCAGACAGGATAATTCTTTGCCCTAACAGTAGTTTATGAAAGTAGTCAGACAAACGAGAGGAACCTGGCTGCCACTGGGAGAACACTCTGTGTTCTCACTACTCTGTAAACAATCACAAACAACATGTCTTAAAGTTGAAAACAGAAGTTTAAGTTAAAACAGAAACACTCTAAAAATAAGATTAATTTAGATTTATTAATTACAAAGCCTCTAATTAATTAGATTAAAATTTTTAATCGAGTCACGGCCCTAATTATTACAATTAGATTATTATTAATATTATTAATTTACATTAAACTAAAGCCCTTACTGCCCCACAACAAAAAATGTGGGGCAGTAAGGGCTTATTTCTTGGTGAGAAAGTTAAAGGGCTACTGGCCATCTGTTGCTCAGGTCTTACTCGAAACAAAATTACTGCTTGCTTACAATGATTTACTGTAAGTATGTACTGCCCCCATCACCAGGGCAAAAACACATAATCACTAACAATATTTACCTTATTTTAAGTGATGACATTTTTATTTTTAGACTAAAAATAAGATAACATGGCTAAAAAAAAGAAAAAAACTTTCGTAACAATCATTTTTTGCAGTGCGTTTTTTTTGTTTTGTTTCTGCTTTCTTTTTTGGTCAACAGTCACATAATAAACGAATGAAACGTATGACACATTTTTCACTCAACTGTGACTATTTTGTCTGCTTCTGTACATACTGTTTTGTTGCTTTAAAGGTGCAAATAATTAAATAAATATTTCCTAAAGCAACATAAAGGAGAAACCACAGGAAAAGAAAAGGGGACTCTGGGAAAGAACAGCTGGTAAAGTTACAATAAAGGACACTATTTGAATAAGACTCACATGCTATCAAACAGCCTAAAGGCAAAGATAGACTCAAAACATCACCTTCTTTAAGGAATTCATTTTACACTTTAGCGTGAACTGTCCCTACGGTAGGGCCTGCACGACTTTCTTTTTTTTAAAGTCGACAGTCAAGTAATGAAAGTCGAGTCGACTTCGACTAGTCGTTGATGACGTCATACGCCGGAAGCGGCGGCGGCGGCGGGGGGGGGGGGGGTCGGTAGGTTCGCTGGAGTTTTTGACAATTAAAATTGCGCCCACATTTTCAAAGTTAAACACATTTCTTTTAACAACGGTAGTTTCTGCTTCAGCCCTCTCCCCCCTCCCCCTGCGCAGCAGCCGCAAACTCACTGATGCGCCTGCAGCCTCTCGGAGTTCCTGCTGCTCTAAACATTAAAATAATTATTTCATTTTCTGTTCCTCACTTCTGATTACCTTCAATGGTGTCTGTTTGTTGCAACCAGCAGGTACAAAAACTAACTTGTTTTTATTTGACTATTTTTCTGTCCTGCCTGTTTATTATCTTCCTGCATTTCATCTCAATCCCTAAAGAAAAACTGCTACCTGGGTTCATATATATTCACCTTATGAGTTACCTTTGAACTGCAGTTCTAAAAGATCTACCGACCACAAAAACAGCGGAGTGCCGCTGCTCGCCGGCTGACTACAACGGGACCGTTTTTGCTGCGGAGTTCATGCCGGAGCGGAGCGGAGTGGAGATAGTGGAATCTTGGGGGTGCGTCATCGGAGGTCAACAGCTGATGCGCCTCGCTCCGCAGCAACAAAGCGCATCAGGCACAAATAACAGACAGAAAACATGAAAGGAAATGAGCCGACATGAACGATCGCGTGTTTAATTTGTTTTTGAGGTGGTGACACCTGATTTGGCGGTGCTCAGGACGCAATGTCTAGAGCGCACGTCAACGATCAGAGCTTTGCATGCGCAAACTGGTTAAGATTAGGATGGGGGTGAGGGGAAGGTTAAATTGCAAGAGGGAAAACATCACAGTTTGGTTAAATGTCCGTTTTACCGCCGGTGTCAGTACCGCACAGCGCGTCGCCTCCGCCTCGATCCAGACGCGCAGGGGCTCATCACCTGCTGTCTTTTCCGAGGACTGCATCTTGTCAGTCATTATCACGTGACAGCGACTAGTTGATGACAGGCATAAAAAGTCACTACAGAGCCGTGAAGTCGACTAGTCGACTAGTTCGTACAACCCCTACCCTACGGTAGTTTTTAATCACACCAAACAGGGTCAAAAGCTACAATAAGAGGTCTTTTTTATATTTGCATTTGCTATATTATAAATACTCAATGCTGGAGAAAGAAAAACTGAACAAAAGCTCTTATAGGAAACCGATTCAGCAATTTAGAGCCAATGAGAATTTTGAAGGTTATTTTTAGACAGATGACTGTTTTGAGTTGTTATATTTAGAAGTACATTCCCAGTATAGTCTATCCTCCTCCGCTGAGGTGGAAACATAGGAATAGAAATAAGGAGAAGGAAGATGGAGGGACAGGGAAAGGGAAGAGGCTCGAGGCAGGACATGAAGCTTCATCTGGCCTGACGAAGATGGCAGCAAACACAGGAAACACACACAGCCACAGAATGCAGGAATACATATGATTGTGAGTGAGAGTGAGCACTTGAAGACAAATATCTCAGTATTCCAACATATTTCTACATAGCAATCCCAAACATTGTTTAAAAAATGCCCCAAATCTTGCACAAAATACATATAATTGTAGATAATGACATTAAAATATGAATGTTTATCCTCAAAGTGTTTAGATGGTTTTAAATCCATATAAACTGTACGAAAAACAATGTTCCTTTATCCTTTTGGAAGAAAATACTGTTGTTGAGGTGCAGACTGTGGGTTTGTACGTTACTGTCCCCCTGTGGCAGGTTTAGGTACACACTCAATGATCACATGGTTAAGCACGTCTCTAATTGTTTAAAACTAATCAGTCAACACATTCAGGCATTTAGACGTGGTGAAGATGACTTCAAATTAGTTATTGCAAAGCTACAGGAAAGAGATTTAAGGAACTTTGGACTTGGCATGGGTTTTGGTCCGACTATTCCTGAAACTGCTTATTTTCTGGGATTTTCACCCACAACCATGTCTAGTCTTCTTATCATGGTTGTGCTGCAGTGATGCTATCATGTCATCATGGACCAAAACCCCTGTTCTACCCCAAATCTAAGTAGAAGAAACGGCCAACACAAGCCCTTTCCACAGATGTCCAACAGGACACCCTAGTGGTCCTTACACACAAGCAGGGTTTAATAAATCCAGCATGTTTTAGCATGTTCCTTCTACCTGTCCTCCTTTTGGTTGATGTTTGATGTTGGCCGTGGACCCAATCTTGGACTTCACATTCTTCAGGTCAGGCAGGGGCTGGTTGAGGACCTTTAGCTGCCGCTGGATGGAGGACGGGGACTTGGGCGGAGTTCTGATCACCGCCACCTTCTTCTCCTGGAGGACGCTGAAGGATTTCGGGGTGTGGCTACCAGGGGTGCGAGATCCAGGGGTACGGCAAGAGTAGCTGGGGGGCGTGCCGGGTGTCACGGCTGAGCCTGGAGTGGAGGCGCCGCTACGGACTGACCTGGAACGGGTTGAGTCTGTGCCTTGGAAGAGAAACGAACATTAAAGAGAATGAAGATGGAAAATGTTTGTAATCAAGTTCAATTCTTGTGATGATGGATGGAAGGAGAAAGTTGTAGTTTTAATGCCATTCAGCTTGGGCCCATGACAATCAGTTAGAACAATTCATTAATTAGTAAGGAATAATTTTATTTTTGAGTTTTGAACCTGCAACCTTCTAGCTGCAAGACAACAGTGCTAACAACTGCATCACCATGCAGTCAATAGTCACATACCAAGTTGAACTCTAACCAAACACGTTTGTAACCATCAACAATCTTCTGTCGTACTTCTGGTTGACATTGGACCAACCTACTTGACAGAATTGGTAGTTTGTTGAAACTTTTTGGTTTCCTGGGAAAGACTTGTCATTGATAAACAAGTAGGGCCAATGGGAAGGTCATTACAGATGCCTCATGTTAGCTTTGTGTAAACTATTCCTGATGTTCAGCAACACTGTCCTCTCAGAACAACGTGTTCATTAGCCTGGCAAGCCATCATTCATAGACAGACAGAATAGATAGACAGAATAGATAGACAGATCGATCGATAGATCGATAGATAGATCGATAGATCGATAGATAGATAGATAGATAGATAGATAGATAGATAGATAAACAACATTAGGCAGGTGCATACATTTGGCCACTGTTGGAATTCTACATTGGTTTGGAAAGCTCAGTGACCCTTGACCTAGGTGAATCCAGTTATGAGAGAGTATTTAAGGGGGCCAATTGTAAATTTCCCTCCTCTTTGAATATTCTCTGAAGAGCAGCAACGCGGGGGTCTCAAAACAACTCTCACATGAGCTGAAAACAAAGATGGTTCTCCATCATGGTTTAGGGGAAGGATACAGAAAGTTGTTTCAGAGATTTCTGGTGTCTGTTTCCACAGTTAGGAACATACCGAGGAAATGGAAGACCACTGGCACAGTTCTAGTTAAGACTCAAAGTGGCAGAACAAGAAAAATCTCAGATAAACAGAAGTGAAGAATGGAGAACAATCAGAGTCAACCCACACACCAGCACCAAAGACCTACAAAATCATCTTGCTGCAGATGGAGTCACTGTCCATCATTCAACTATTCAGTCCACTTTACACAAGGAGATGCTGTATGTGAGAATGATGCAGAGGAAGCGTTTTCTCCTCCCACAGCACAAACAGAGCCGCTAAAGCACATCTGAACAGCTTCATTTGGAACAAGGTGCTGAGGACTGATGAAACTAAAACCGAGTTATTTGGGCGTAACAAGGGGAGTTATGCATGGAGGAAAAAGAGCACAGCATTGCAAGAAAAACACCTGCTACCTACAGTAAAGCATGGTGGTGGTCCCATCATGCTGTGGGCTGTGTGGCCAGTGCAGGGACTGGGAACCTTGTTAAAGTTGAGGGATGCATGGATTCCACTCAATATCAGCAGATTCTGCAGAC
Organism: Nothobranchius furzeri; assembly: GCF_043380555.1. Classification (NCBI taxonomy): domain Eukaryota; kingdom Metazoa; phylum Chordata; class Actinopteri; order Cyprinodontiformes; family Nothobranchiidae; genus Nothobranchius; species Nothobranchius furzeri. Next base: position 61,556,205 of record NC_091742.1, read on the forward strand.
CAATGTCGAGGAATCAGTGACAAAGCTGAAGCTGCAGCGGGGCTGGATCTTTCAACAAGACAACGACCCTAAACGCTGCTCAACATCTACGGCATTCATGCAGAGGAACAAGTAGAATGTTCTGGAATGACCATCTCAGTCCCCAGACCTGAATATTAGTGAATATCTGTGGTGCGAGTTAAAGAGAGCTGTCCATGCTGGAAGCCATCAAACCTGAATGAACTAATGTTTGAGAGCTACTGCTGCTATCCTCTGTCCTTGAGCTTTTACTTCAGCTACGGTCAGTCTAGATTTCTAGGCTAGTATCTGATGGTTTCAGGAGAAGAATTTGGAGGTGATCCTCCTTCAGTCCACTTTATCCAACTGCAGTATGATGCTACCACCACTCGACAATTGGTTCAGTCCTCACCTTGACTCCTACAAACATATTTCTTCTCATTGTAGAAAAATATTTGTCTTGTCTGACCATAAAACATTTCACCAGAAGAAATCTGTTAAGCTTATTTTTGGTGATGTAAAACTTTTCACTCTGGACACTCATTTTTAATAGTGGGCTAAAGCGCTAAACACCAGTCACCATTTTCTAGGTCCAAACATCTTCTGTTGTCCGTGACTTCAAACGGAGTTTTCTTTAGGGACTCTAGTAGTTTGTCCTAAAGTTGAACTGGTAGCAGCCGGCTGTTTCTCCTTCTCTGATATTACTGAGCGGAGAACCTCTCACACCAGTGGTGATCCGTTGCTACATGCACGAGCGCGTGAGAAGAGTAAATGTGGTAAATGCGGAAGTGTTGTCTTGAACTTGTTAAGACCTTCTAGAAATATCAGATTTTTGGGGAATTCATGTCTTTATGAATAATTTTGACGTGTTTAATTCTTGTTTTTGAAAATAATTTAAGTTGTGTGTTAAGACAATCATTCCTCCTTAAAAATGGACACTCAATAACATTTGAGTCTACAATGAGTGGATGTAAACTTCTGACCTCGGCTGTATGTGCGGCTCAACTGTGATCGAATGAGCTCAAGTTTCAAATCTCAAACAGCCCAGACCAAACACGAATGTTTGACAATAAGTGTGAGAGCACACACGGCTCTGGCAGCTTGTTGCTGGGTTACTAAAGCAAGAACCAATAGGGTTTTAAATGCTGGATGAGAAACGCACCTGGTGTTTTTACACCAACCTGCTGTTTAGCTGCAAGAATCAGTTTATTAACACAAACTAGGGATGCACCGATACTGATACCAATGCAGCTGCCTGAAAGTGGCTTCACTGTAACTTGTAATTTCTGTTCACCTACGATTTTAGTTTTGTGATTATTTCTATTATTATATTTAATTTTTATCAGCCTTGCAGTCTTTTCCTGTTATTATTGAAAATAAAACTTGTATTCTAATTCACTGCATTTTTGGTGTGTGTTAGAAGTATCGTTGTTGGTAATCAGTACGGCGAGTACTCGGATCCAAGTATCAGTTTGGAAAAAAAGTGGTATCACTGCATCCCTAACACAAACCTTTCTTTCTGACTGGATGACTGAATCTGAGAATGTACACTTGATTCTAAAACCGGCAGCTTCTCCTGATGAAACAGCGGTTGACTTGATGCTGATGATGATAAGAGAGTGATGAGGCTAAGCTATCAGGTGGTCTACCTGCCATACTAGGGGCCCTTCCAGACCTGCTCTCCCTGGAGTCGGTTCGGATCGCTTCGAAAAGTAGGAGGGAAAAGAACAAGAAGGTTGAAGAGGAACGAGGGCAGGAGTTTAGACTTTATTCAGATGTAACGCAGTTATTAATAAACAAAAGTAGATTGTATCTTACAGGTTGGCCTAGAGGGGGTGCTGTTGTCTTCTTGTTCAGAAGCAGGAATGTGGCGAGTCAGCGACTTGGCCGGCCTGGGAAGGGATGACCTCTTCTCAGGGCTGCGGTACGTTCGCTCCTGAATCAACAAACAAGAGTCAGTATCTTCGTGGCAGCTAAAGCTACATCTCAGTTCCTTTTGCCCCTCGTTAATTTACCTTCCCCGCCACTTTGTTTGGCAGAGGGGACGGGAGGGAACATGCAGAGGAGGAGCGGGCTTCGTAAAGCTCCGCCTCCACGAGAGGGCTTTGTTTAAGGACACAGGCAAAGCCGGGCCGAGGGGATGGGTGATGGGACCCCCCGACGCGCTGCGCGGCCATCTTTAATAGAACAGCCCTTGTAGGGCTCTGGATGACCGATGGGATGAAGAGGTGATGGCAAAATGAAACAAGAAATGAAAATATTTCATGAAGAAACACAAACTATGCAAATGAGTCTTGAATTAGGGAAATAAAATGAAGAGGATTTTTGAAGTTTGGGTACAGCAAAGTCTGTACTCACAGATTTTCTCTGTCGCGTCTGAGATAAAGAGATGGAGTGCATGCAAAACAAAATGATGACACCAAGACAAAGAAAGAAAGAAAATACAAATATGGGCAAACATAATTCAAGGGTCAATATAATCATGCAAGGAAGTCAAAGAAAGAAATAGATGAGTTGAAAATTATGAAGACACTGCAAAACTTTATGTGTTCCATTAATGTAATATTTCCCTAAAATAAACCCACTCAAGCACACAACCAATTTCTCCTCCTTAACCTGTTTTTTTTTTTACTTTTTTTAAAGACTGGACTAATTTTAATGACACTTCATGAGGTCAAAATAAAAAATATTTTTTTTACTTCAATCAAGGGAATTAAGTATGTTTGAGACGATGCTGTTGTGATTTAATTGCCCCCAAAACACACATTTGACATTAGTTAAATTAGCCGAACAAGAAGACTTAAAAGTCTTTTAAAGAGGTTGTATACTTACAGTGGGCCTCTCTCTGGACACACTGAGCGGCTGATGGTGGTCCACACCTGAGAGGTAAAAAGAAGCATGTCAATATCAACCAGCAGGGGGAGACATGTACTGGAGTAACACATGCACATAAACAGAGTACACATAATGAATTGAGAAAGGAAGAAAGAAAAAAAATAGAAGGCCAAGAATTTGTTTCACAGTGTGCAAGAAGTTGAAATCCATAAAGATATACAGTTTCACGCCTTAAATATCAACAATTAGCAAAGAAAAGCAAAACTGAGCATAATAGAATATGAATGTGGGCAATTTTTTCACCAACAAGACCAAAATGACAGCAGCTGAGTTGAAAATGTACACGTTTTTAAAAATGGATTGGCAGCACGAGATGTTTGCCAGCTACAATGCACTTTTCTTGATTCCTCCATGAGCCAAAAACTAAAGAGAGATCAACAATTCAGAATTCAAATCCAATTTTTTCTAGAAATTTGCATCTATTTTAACAAACTGAGTTGTAGAGACACTGCAGAACTTTTAACAAAAATCACTGAGGATCTCTCTCTATTTGTGGCATTGATGCATGGTGAAAAGTGTTCACCTGTGGGCTTGCGTCTAACAGTGACGTGAAGCGGAGCAGGCCTAGGATGTTTGGCCGTCACTTTGGCTCCACTTTTTCGAGAAGGAGAGCGACTTTGGAGGGCTGACACCTTATTCTGGTCAGCCCTCCTCACACCTACTAGCAAAGGGAAGAGACAGGATTAGACAGACCTGTGCTCAACAAGTTTGCTCATGGAACAACAATGTTATCGAGTCCCTTTACGAAATATTGGAATAGTTCTTTGAATACAGAATCAGAACCTTTTTTCTTTATTTTCTCCTCCATTGGTGGATGGTGGATTGGAGTTTTGCATGACACTTTACAATCAGCAGTGCCAGGGTGACGCCGTCCTTTGGTAGGACCTCGTTTCGAAGGTCGCTCCACCACCAAAGACGGTTTAGTCTGGGTCAGAGGAAGGGCCTCGATTTGCTCAGTCATGATACTTTTATCCTCATCTGTATCAGAGAGGGTATAAAAAAGGACTGATTCTCTAAACTAGCAGGATGCTAGCTTTAGCCAAGACACATTTACCAGGATTTTACCAAAATACAGAAGTAATGTATATCAAAATTCTGGGTACCTTGTGAGTCCATCCAGCCACTGTCAGTATCTAGGATTGACACATCCATTGTAGTTTCATCAGCTGCCTTTTCCCCAATTAATTCATTTTCTTTCTTCTCTTCTGCTTCACCAGAGACTTCTTTCTTCACAGTCTTTGTTGGATCCATTACTTCTTCATTCTCTTCCATTCCTTCCACATTGCCTAACTCTATGCCTTCTTTTTTATCCTGGTCCATGTCTTCGGTTTCTAGTGCATCCTCTGAATGCTGCAGTAAATCATGGTCAGAACATGGAGACAAGTGAGAACTGTCTGTTGCAGGCTCTGCATCGTCACTGTTTAGAGCACTGTGACTCCATTCTTCTGCTCCGGATTTTGGATCATCTTCCATCATCTGATCTTCTACCATCAGCCTCACTTGACTCCTCTTCTGCTCTTCAGATCCAAGTTCTCCAACTGGATTATTTGTTTTTTCCAACTTAAGCTCTTCAGGCTCTTCCATCATCTCTTGAGGCTCTTCAGCTATCTCAATATCATCATCATCTTCTACTTGAGGTATTATGATGATTGGAGAAGATATTTGTGGGCTTGGTGAGTCTTTAGTCAGAGTCATTTCCTTTGACTGGACTTGGACATTCAGCGGCTTTTCTATGCTTAAATGCTGAGCAGTACTTGAGGTCTCTTGTGTTTTTGTTTCCTCTAATCTTGCAGGTGTCTCATGCTCACTTTTAATCATAAGGTCCTCCTTTTCTTCACTGCCATAGTGTAAAGTTTGAAATGACGTGCCTTTGTCGGTCATGTCTTGTTGATCACTCCTTTCTTCAGAAACTTCGACATCAGGATTAACCTTCTCTTTTTCTGTTTTGCTGTCAAGCCCATCAGACACTGAAATGGACTCTGTTGGTTCATCTTTTGTTACCCTCTCTTCAGAGCTTTGGTTTTCTAAAGATGTTTTAGCTGGGGACTTAGGAGTGGTAGGAGTCAGCGGCACTTTGCTTCCAGTTTCTGCTGTAGTAAATGTAAATGAGTTGTCTGGTGGGATGGGAGAGGCCTCTCTTGAGGGGTCTTTTTCAATTTCAACCTCAGGAATTGCTTGGATCTTTATGTCCCCAGGTAGGCCAGTTTCCAGACGAAGTTCAGTGAGTCTATCTTTCGAAGTCGTGATTGGGATCCGTAGACGATCAGGTTTTATCCCACTTGGCACAGCTCTTTCAAGATTCAGGGTAGACTTTACAGGTGATTCTTTCTTTTCCAACACCAATTCCTTTTGATTTTCTTGTTGAACATCTTTAACTTCCAAGACACCAAGATTCCCTTCTAAGTCACCCTTCAATGAGGGAAAATGTTGGCATGGACATTCCCCAGTACAAGGTGCATCAGCTGGAGAAGGCATTGGTGCTGAATATTCTTTGAACACACAGTAGCCAAGATCCTCCTCTGTCATGGCAAGTTTGTCCAATGAACTAACTACAAGCACATTAGCAGGTATCGACTTCCTCCTCATGTAGTCAACCTCCTGCTTCTGTAGTGATGGATGAGGTAAGACCCCGGCCAAGTCCAACATCTCACAGAGGCTTCCTGATTGTTCAAAACTTGATCTGTGCTGATCAGAAGGTGCTTCTGCTTTTGGGGCGATATCTTCTGGTGAAATAGTAGATGCTGGAGTATTCAACATTCCTGGAGGATAGCTAGGTGTTTGAATATCAACAAGTGGAGTCGAAGGAGAAACCTCTGATTCATCAAAGCTTCCACTAATAGGAAACAAGCCTTCGGTTAATGCCTTCGACTTGTCCACCTTCGCCGTCTGACCCACTGAAGTAATGTTCAAGGATATACTTCTTTGTTCCAATGACATTTTACCAGGTGTTGTCCTGAATGTCTTCTCCTCTCCACATTCTCCACTAAATGTTGTCTCTGGTGTTAAACTTAGTTCATAGTAGCTCTGTGATGGGTCTTCTTGGATTTTTGAGGTTGTCTCAAAATATGTTTTTATTCCAGAGCTGTGCTCTACAGATAAGGATTTCAAATCCACTGTTTCTTGACTCGGATCATCCTGTCCGTCCTTTCCTTTTGTTTCAACCAGTCCTGACTTGTCTTTGCCTTCCTTCAGAGCAGAATCCAGTTTACTTAGTAAGCCTACTCCTGTGTTTCCTTTTGCCTGAAGACTTAATATGTCTTGTGGTTGTAATGTTTCTTCATGTCCCTTTACTGTAGACTCCAAAAGCTTGACCCTTTCAGTGACTTCTGCTGGATTTCTTTCCTCTTCGTGAACTTGTTCAACCGAAGAAGCTTCAGGTACATTTTCCTCTTCTATGAGATGAAGGGCTGGTTCATTCAAATTGAGTTCTTCAGGTTTTGCTCTCTCAACAGCTGTCTGTTTTTCATCTAGTGGCATCTCTTCTTCTTTGACGTCTGACTCAATGGATGCCTCGCTCTCGTCTGGATGAGCTGTGAGTTTGAAGAAAACCGTACAACTGTGTACTGAGTCATTTTGGTTAAAAGCTTTTCTCGCAGCATCCACTATAAGCTAGCCCATACATATAGCTGAGGTTTTCAGCACATAGATACAGTAGATCTCCATCAAGCCAAACACATAGCACACTGTATTCTGTGGCAGGCCACAACAGCACAGGGCAAGTTCACAGCATCTATGCTAGCGTGCAGAACTGAAATGACGAAATGGAGTTGCATGACATTAAACCAGGGGTGGGGAACCCTGGTCCATCAAGGGCCGCTATCCAGCATATTTTAGTTTCAACCCTTCTTCAACACACCTGATTTAAATCAGCAGGTGATTAACAGGCTTCTGCAGAGCCTGATGAGCTGCAGAACTGGTGAATCAACCACTGAATCAGAAGTGTTGGAGCAAAGACGTGCAGGATACCGGCCCTCGAGGACCAGGGTTCCCTACTCCTGCATTAAATGACAAGAAGCAATGATACAGTTCACAGGTATATTGAATTCCTATTGTAATTCAGTAGATTTGACAAATATAGGAAAACTGAAACAGGAAAAATACTTTTATTTTTGTTGTTTTTGTCAATTAAATAATAAAATGAAAAACAGTATAACGGTTTTATTAGTTTGATCATAAAAATCCAATACATGGGAATTTTAATGCCCAAAAAGCCAACTAAGCAACAATAGGAAAACATTTTTTTATCCTCCACCCCGGGATGAAATGATAACAAAACACGTGATTTACAATGGACCTAAACTACATTCAGCACTGATTTGTTAAGTGCCCAAGGAGAGACGAGCACCTTTAAACAAAAATAGTTAGGCAAAAGCCCACATAAAAATATACAGACTACCAATTCTGGTAACACATCTACAATAACGACATCCGACAGTGACACTTGCATTTGCAATGTAGCTGGCAACACTGAAGTGCAGAAACGATCAACCATTATTTGGTTGATTATGTGCTCATAAAAAGCAAATGACTCATGTTTTGCATGAAACAAAAGCAACAAAATCAAAATGCTGTCACATGGTCTTGCACACGGCAGCTTTAAGTACTGAAGCAGCAGCTTAAAAAGTTCATAGCAACAAAGCAGCAAAAAGGTGGCCAGCAAAGCCTGAGCTGCATCACAATTTGAAAACAAAGAGCAGAGAGTTGTTGGAACCATCATGGAGCACAAGAGGCTCATGCAAACACATTCAGTCACACACACACTCTCATAGAGAAGCCCCCATTTTAACTGTAACCTTGACCACACACACCTTGATGACCTCCTCCATTGATGGCTTTAGGTGTCTGGACTTTGTGGATGCCCAAAGCCTGGGGCTCTCCTAAACAATCTGTCTGTTCTAAGTGCAAGACTCCTGGTTGCTCATGTGACACTTCCTCTTGGTTACTGCTGGGCTCCTCTGGAGCCTCCAGTTCTTCCTCCTCCTCATGCTGCTGCTGACTGACACCCTCTACCTTCTCCTCTTTGAGCAGGGACGGGAGACACAAAGATGAGACATGGATGATGACACAACTAGACTGACGTGGGTAGACATGACACCATGGGAGATGCACAGCATGCAATCAACAAAGTCTCTAACATGGCATAAAGATTTACTCATGTTCCTTCAACTTCCTCACCAGGACAAAAGCAACAAAAACACTCCACTTTTGCATTTTTTGATTGCAAGAAGGACTTTAGTTTAATGGAAATTATTAATATTAGTTATGTACCAATTGAACTAATATTAAGGTAATAATAATGTAATGTAAATTAGTTACGTCCTTTCTCCAAACAACTCCATATTCTTTAGAATGTTTTAGCTTTATTTTCTATTTTCTTTTAGATGAAGGATCAAAGAGCAGCCCAAAGACTCCTTATGAAGAAAAACATAAATGGAAATCATGCTCGCTTGCCCAGACGTGGGTCACCGGGGTCCCTCTCTGGAGCCAGGCCTGGAGGTGGGGTACATTGGCAAGCACCTGGTGGCCAGGCTTTCACCCATGGAGCTCGGCCGGGCACAGCCCAAAGAGGAAACTTGGGTCCCCCTTCCCATGGGCTCAGTGTGTGATGGGTGGTAGTCGATGGCGAGAACCTCTGCGGTCTGATCCTCGGCTACAGAAGCTGGCTCTTGGCACATGGAATGTCACCTCTCTGGTTGGGAAGGAGCCTGAGTTGGTTTGTGAGGTGGAGAGTTTCCGACTAGATATAGTCGGACTCACCTCAACACATGGCTCTGGCTCCAGAATCAGTTTCCTTGAGAGGGGTTGGACACACTACCACTCTGGAGTTGCTCCCACTGAGAGGCGCTGAGCAGGAGTGGGCATACAAGTTGCCCCCAATCTTCGTGCCTGTACGTTGGGGTTCACCCCGATGAAGGACAGGGTAGCCTCCCTCTGTCTATGTGTGGGGGGACGGGCCCTTACTCTGGTCTGTGCTTATGCACCAAACTGCAGCTTAGACTACCCACCCTTTTTGGAGACCTTGGAGGGGGGTACTGGAGAGCACTCCTTCCGGTGACTCCCTTGTTCTGCTGGGGGACTTTAACACTAATGTGGGCAATGACAGTGAGACCTGGAGAGGTGTAGTGGGGAGGAATGGCCCCCCTAATCAGAATTTGAGTGGTGTTTTGTTATTGGACTTCTGTGCCAGTCATGGATTGTCTATAATGAACACCATGTTCAGACATAAAGGTGTTCATATGTGCTCTTGGTACCAGGATACCTTAGGCCGTAGCTCGATGATTGACTTTGTCATTTCATATGATCTGCGGCCGCATGTCTTGGACACTCGGATGAAGAGATGGGGCGGAGCTGTCAACTGGGGAGGATGCCGGTCAGAGCAGGCGAGCCCAAATGTATTGTGAGGGCCTGCTGAGAACATCTGGTGGAGTCTCCTGTCAGAAGGAGCTTTAATTCCCACCTTGTCAGAACTTCTAAAATGTTCCGGGAGGCGGGGAACATTGAGTCCGAATGGGCTCTGTTCTGTGCCTCCATTGTTGAGGCGGCCGACCAGAGCTGTGGCCACAGGTTCGTCTGTGCCTGTCGTGGTGGCAACCCCCGAACCCGCTGGTGGACACCGGTGGTAAGGGATGCTGTCAAGCTGAAGAAAGAGTTATATCAAATCAAATCAAAGATACTTTTCAGGTCTTTTTGGCCTGTGGGACTCCAGAGGCAGCTGATGGGTACCAGCAGTCCAAGCGGAATGTGGCTCTGGTCGTGGAGGGAAAAACCAGGGCATGGGAGGAGTTCGGTGACACCATGGAACAAGACTTCCGTACAGCTTTGAGGAAATTTTGGTCCATCATCCGGCACTTCAAGAGGGGGAAGCAGTGCGCTACCAACACTATTTATAGTGGGGACAGTGTGCTGCTGACCTGTACTCGGGACGTTGTGGATCGGTGGGTAGAATACTTTGAAGACCTCCTCAATCCCACCGGCATGTCTTCCAGTGAGGAAGCAGAGTCTGGGGATTTTGAGTTGGGCTCTCCAATCTCTGGCCCTGAAGTCAATGAGGTTGTCAAAAAACATTTTGGTGGAAAGGTTCTGGGGGTGGATGAGATCCACCCAGAGTTCCTAAAGGCTCTGGATGTCATAGGGCTGTGTAGCCTGAAGTGGCTCTGCAATATCGCGTGGCCATCTGGGACAGTCCCTCTGGATTGGCAGACCAGGGTGGTGGTTCCCTTATTTAAAAAGGGGGACCGCAGAGTGTGTTCCAGCTACAGGGGGATCACACTCCTGAACCTTCCTGGTAAGGTCTATTCAGGAGTTCTGGAGAGGAGGGTCCATCGGATTGTCGAACCTAGGATTCAGGAGGAGCAATCTGTTTTTTGTCCTGGCCGTGGATCAGTGGACCAGCTCTACACCCTTAGGAAGGTCCTGGAGGGTGTGTGGGAGTTTGCCCAACCAATCTACATGTGTTTTGAGGATTTGGAGAAGGTGTTTGACCGCATTCCTGGTGAGGTCCTGTGGGGGGTACTCCGGGAGTATGGGGTACCAGTCCCTCTGATATCGGCTGTTAGGTCCCTATATGACTGGTGTCAGAGCTTGGTCCGCATTGCCGGCAGTAAGTTGAGCTCATTCCCAGTGAGAGTTGCACTCCGCCAAGGCTGCCCTTTGTCGCCAATTCTGTTCATAGCTTTTATGGACGAGATTTCTAGGAGCAGCCAAGGGGTGGAGGGCATTCACTTTGGTGGCCTGAAAATTGGGTCTCTACTTTTTGTAGATAATGTAAACCTGTTGGCTTCATCAGAATGTGATCTTCAGCTTTCGCTGGAGCAGTTTGCAGCCGAGTGTGAAGCCCATTGTCTTGAATCGGAAAAGGGTAGAATGCCTTCTCCGGGTCAGGGATGAGGTCCTGCCCCAAGTGAAGGAGTTAAAGTATCTCGGGGTCTTGTTCACGAGTGAGGGAAAGCTGGAACGGCAGATTGGTGCTTCATCTGCAGTGTACCGGTCTGTCATGGTGAAGAGAGAGCTGAGCCCAAAAGCGAGCTCTCAATTTATCGGACGATCTCTGTTCCTACCCTCACCTATGGTCACGAGCTTTGGATAGTGACCGAAAGAATGAGGTCACGGATATAAGCGGCCGAAATGAGTTTTCTCCACAGAGTGGCTGGGCTCTCCCTTAGGGATAAGGTGAGAAGATCAGTAATCTGGGAGGGAATCAGAGTAGATCCACTGCTCCTCCACATTGATAGGAGCCAGTTGAGGTAGCTCAGGCATCTGATTAGGATGCCTGCTGGACGCCTCCCTGGTGAGGTTTTCCGGGCACGTCCAACCATGAGGAGGTCTAAAGGGAGATCCAGGACACGTTGGAGGGACTATGTCTCTCCCCTGGTCAGGCAATGCCTTGGGATTTTCCCAGAAGAGCTGGCCCAGGTGACTGGAGAGAAGGAAGTCTGGGCCTCTCGACTTAGGCTGCTGCCCCCGCGACCCAACTCCGGATAAGTGGAAGAAAATGGATGGATGGATATTTTTCTTGTTAACATCAATGCAAAGTTTTGATTTATTAGCAGATTGCTGAGATCACCACAATAACCACATACCATCTAATATGAAGTCTACCTCAGCTTTAGCACTCTAAAATCACAAATGAGGTCCCTCGTGTTTTCTGAGGCCAGATTTTCCTTGCAGTTTTTATTTTTTTTTAATGTTTCCATGTTGTTTCACTACTGTGTCTAGGCACACTATTCCAGAAAAAAACCCTAAAAACATTTCAATTCAATTTAATGTTCATGTTTTTATTCTTTAAAGTTGTATAAAAACTGCCCAAAATTCTGGCAAACAGTAGTAGTTGCACATGTACAGTATTTAGCACCATAAATTTTAACAAAAGCTTATAGTAAAGTTTCTCTATAGCTGTAGACTAAATAAATAAATCAACAAGTAACGCACATCCTTTGTCCATGCAGTGAGAGTTAATCTTATGTTTTTGCATACCATATAAAAATAGACTGGGGTAGAAACGCCATTTTTAACTTGAAAACATTTACACAGATAATGAGTACAAACAACAAAGGAGGTCATAAGTGCAAAGCGTGGAGTGAAGGGCTCCAGTGGCAATTTAAAACCCTGTTCTTAATTGATCTTAGTGTAAGACTTTAAAGGTGTGGGACACCCATTTAAGCAATACATTTGCAGTGGTCTCTAGTAGGAATGAATGCCTTGTAAGTCTTTACTTAGTGGTAGGGTGTGGGGTGTCTGTAAGTGTGTGTGTGTGTGTGGGGGGGGGGGGGGGCTATCTGGTTTAAGGTGTGTTTCTTTTTGTACCTTGTGCCACGGGCCCGATCTGCTCAGCGGATGGAGAGGGGGGAGGGGAGGGAGGCAAATTGGCCGACTCATCCACTGTGAAGGGAAAAAAAGAGAAAGACAGAGCAGACGAGACATGGATGGGAGGACGAAAATGAGAAATTTGGTTTTGGATTCACCTGTAAAGGACGGATTGCGTGCTTATCTAGGATTTGAACCTGAAACTGCAGTGACTGCGCTGCAATGAAAGATGTCTCCTGCACTCTTTCCAATATGAAATAGTCTGATTTGTTTTAGCGCCTGAAGGGGATTGATTGGCCTTGCTGGGCATCACAGATCCAATGAAACCACTCATCCATCTGGGAATCCAATCAATATTGCTGCTCTCCATGCACATGCTTTCTACCTACCTGTTGAGTGTGCAGCCGCTCCACCATGGTAACCATTCTCCCGGTATGCCGAGCTGTAGGCAGAGTATCCATTTTCACTGTTCTCCTGGCCGTTTGAGGCCCAGTGTTCGCCTGGCTGCCTGCCGTCTGCCATAACTGCCTGTTGGGAAAACCAGGGAGGGGACGGGTCGTCTGATGGGATCTGTTAGAAACCACATGGTGGAAGAACATAAAATGTCTTGAAGCTCACAATTTTATCCACTAGAGGGAGCCAGGAGCTTTACTCTTTCAGCTCAAGCCTTTGTCTCAGCATCCACACAGAAAGCAAAACTGGAAAAATACATGCATTTTTTGGTCATGGATCATCTTTTCAAATATTTAATGTAAACATGAAAATGGAGTACACAAAACAAAAATAAAAACCCATATTTAACTCTCAAATGTGAGATGAGCTACAGAATAATGTATAAAACACAAAAGTGAAGTAAGTAAGTAAAAAAAACGTTTTTTTAGGTCAGTTTCTCTTTTATGTTGCTGGCAAATGAATTAGGTCAGTATTGGGGGCTCGTCCGGGATTAGTTAAAACAGGCTAGATAGGCTTGAACTTGACTGGAATTAGCATTTTGATTTGTTGGCAGTCTATCCATATTTTGACAAAAAAGAGATTGGTTGCAGCTGCTATTTAGGACAGGTTTGTGGTCATTTGTGTACAAGCATATCCATCTAACATTTATATTTCTGGGTACCAAATATGGATGAGGTGATTCTATGTGTTGCTTGATGTCCCCAGAGGTGTTGGGTTTGGTTGGAGTTAAACCATGGCAACATCAGATTGGGGGCTTGCCCTGAAATCTGCACAGAAACAAATGACTAATTATAACATGAAACAGTTAATTATTTTACGTAATAAAGTATTTCATTATAATCAAGTCTTTCACCAGTAAAAACAGTGTTTCGCTTTTTGGGGCAAATGCGTAATGCTAATTTTTAAACAAGATTAGCGGGGGGGGGGGGGGGGGGGATAAAGCGCTTGTCAGCTTAGCTAAAACAGCATCATTATCATCAAGTAGCTGCAGCTAATTGTACTCTAAGATCATCAGTCTCAGCGGGAGAAACACATGCATCTCTTTCTATTACTACTATTGTTTACTCTCCAGATCTGCAGTGTAACATGACGACAGGCTACTTGGGGGTTGTAGCAAATGTCTGGTGCAGTGTGAAGATGGAAGGGTCACAAGAGAAGGAGGAGGAGGGCCTACTGTCAACAGACACTGGGACAAAGTGTCTGAGACTGAGAGCCCAGGGCTCGGTCGCAGGCGAGTCTGGCCCCAGCTGTTGCCAAGGAAGAAAGCTGGTGTGTTAACAGCCTGACTGTGTTGACGCTGGCTCGCACTGACCTGCTTTCAGCTGCTGTTTTGGCAACATCATGCCACATTTCCTCACCCACTGTCCTCACAAAAAGCATTTCACCACTTTAAACAAAAAAGCTGCTTCGTTTTCCTCTTTTTTGTTTCCACAAACACAAACATCTACATCTCGCACATATTCCCAAAACTACAGCATTTACTATCTCTGATTATTTATTGGATGCACTGGTGTCTGATGTGAGAGGACCCGGAAAACGAGTTTAGAGACTTTCTTTTCTTTAGGATTTTTGCAAAAATGGCAACTGATGGAATTTATTTAAAAGAAAAACACATTTAGTATTGCAACATATGTGGATCAGGATTTGGGAGTTGTTAAGACTCAAATGAGCATCGGTGTGATGTTTGGTTGCATGTCCCAGTGCATTCTGGGGCTTGTAGTTTTTGTGGTGTTTGCACTCTACACCCACAGGCGTGTTATAGTCAGCTTAGTTACAACCATCGACATATATACCGGACAATTCATTTCCATAGGCTCCAATAACACGTTTTTGGGCCAAAATGGGAGGTGGCCACCACCGCCATTTTTTGGTTACAACACAATGCCAAAATGCATTATCTGCCCTAATAATGCATATTAAAATAATTATCATATTTTAACCTCATGGAAAACCCAAGAAAAACATATCTGATTTTATTATTTAAAATAAACATGCAGAAACTGGATAGAATTAAAACAAAATGTAATTTTAAAAGTTTATAGAGTAAATCCAACTTTATTTATCTTCTATATAATATGAGATGAATAAAACGTACATTCTAAAAGTTGACCTTTAATATTCTAACTTCTGCAACCTTTGATGCTAAACTTATTTCCTTTTGTTGTTTGGGTCTGCTCCCTCTTTAAACCCTGCTCTCCAGGCAGATCATGTCATCCTGCTGCTAACGGGAGCTGACGTTGCCCTTTCTTGTTGCCCCCTCTAAGCTGTTTACTAGTTTTGCTGCGTTTAACCATTTTCCAGTTTTAAGTCATCTGTAAGGATCAGAATGGCCTCACAAGCACCAGTCAGCTTGTTTACATTACTAACACGAGTAAAAACTAGCTACACATGCTCTCTGGTACCATTCAGTGTCCTTCGGTATCGCCATGAAACCCATGCTGGACATGATCTAATCACCGTATAATGAGGTTTGCAGCCTTTAGAGTTTTGGTGGTGGGTGGCACAGCTGACATCCTACAGCCAACCCATTGTTACGGTCTTAAAAGAGTTAAACCAGTCACACCAGGAGTCAGAAAGGACGGTCAGGTCTCATTAAATCTAAGGATTGACGTCTTAAATTGAATAGGCCAGCGGAGTTTTGTTACAGATAGAAGAAGGTGTGGCATCAAGCCGTGAGGCACACTCGATTTATATTCTTTAAACATCTTTGGTGTGTTCTTGCTGTGTTGAAATTCTAATTCCATCTTTCAGTTCTTTTTGAAACACAGAAAGGTTTTATTTACTTGCAACGTTTCGTTTGCGGCTGCAAAGTGTCAGCCTGACGAAGTTTGCAGCCGCAAACGAAACGTTGCAGGTAAATAAAACCTTTCTGTGTTTTAAAAAGAACTGAAAGATGGATTTATATTCTTGTTTTGCCGTTATCTGTTTTCTTTCACGTTCACTGCAGCATTGTCCACCCTCAGATTTCACCCCCAACCCGGTCCTAATCCAATCTCGCTCCCCTCCCTGTCTGCGCCTCGCCGAACCCACCATGATCTGGGTCACACATCATGCCTCCATGGAGCGCCGCTCGCATCGGAATGTCAACGTCCATTTAGGAGGGATCTCTGGCAGCCTGTTTCAGCAGCCCAACCTGGCCTTAATCCTCCGTGTGAGCCGCTGGATGTCTGAGAAACTTGGCCGGATCTCCTCTATTAGGGATGATTTCTCTGCTCATGAGGTGATTATTCATCGACAAAGACCTCATAGGCATGCTGAGCATAGACACTCTAAACAAATAAACTAACATTTATTTATACTACTAATATTTATTGGTCTCTGTCCTTCTTTGTCCTGCATGCCCAGATTTGTAGTTTCTCAACTATGAACAGCCTTTCTGAGAAAAGTGTCATACGTCGTGTGTCCTCATAATTTTGCATCGACTGAGGAATCCAGTGAGACACATTCTTTATGTTATACTTCCTAGATGTGATGTTAGTGAGAAAAAAACAAACTTCTTTATTTTCTTTGTCTTGTGCTTTTTATTGACAATCAGCTAACTAAATATGCTAACCGCTAGCATTACAGCTAACAGCCGTGAAGCAGGTAAAGAGCCCCTCCTATAGGACGCCTACCCGCTCCACAAAACTATCTGTAACTCTGTGGTTTTTGGTCAGCAGAAGACTGCAGAGTAGTGTCAAATATGAAACTGGTTAATTTTCTAACTGAAATCAATGTTGAAGCCCTAGCTAAAAATTAAAAACACAAACAAACAAACAAAAAAAAACTACCTGTTGCTTCTATAAAATATACCTTAAGCTCTTCTAAAAGTGATGACTGAAATCAGTCATGAACAGTCTTTAAGTTGTAGTTTGTTTATCTCATTTACACCAAAAACTTGTTTTTTTTCTCAGAAGAAAAAATTAGATATTTTTGTTGACCCCATTTACACTTTGGTGAGTAGGTCCAGCACCTGCCCACAGCGTTAGCAGCTCTGTAGCAGACATCCTCCACTCCTAAGCTACGCCTATCACTTCTAAATATAATCTACATACAATTTATTTTCCTGACAAAATTCCAATGCTTGCTTAACATATGATTGTATTAAATGACACGTTTGCATAATCAACTCTTATTTAATCTGTTTGTCTATTTAGGTTCCATCTGGGGTTTTCTAATAGGATTACAACTTACTAAGCCCTAACATACATCTTAACTTTTCTCTCTCTAACACTTCCTAATTCTACAGTTTTTTGGGTGCATTTTATGTGACAAAAAGGCCAGATAAAGAAAATTCTTCAAAAATGTATATTTTTAAATCCCTGAACATCATCAATTTTCATTTTTCTACAATAATACTGTGAACGTTTGTTGTTTTAGATAAAATACAATTTTTTCTTTTGAATTTCTGAATAAAAACTTAACCTTCAACCAACTGAGGGATAGCTAAAGTGCTCCTGACCTGCTATTGACTCAACGCAACCCCCTCTCCCTCCTGCTCATGCGTAGCAGTGCATGAGCAGATTACACTTCATTGACTTAGCAAGACGTTAGAAAGAATTAAAGCATAAGAAGTGCTGTCAGAGAAGTGTGAATGAAGTAACTGGGAACAAAAAGCCACGTGCACACACAGACATGAACAAGAGGAGAATTGTGGTGGCCTATTATACGGAATATGAAAGCAATTTGATCATACTACAATGACTGGAATGTGTAAGTACATATTTAAATAATTCATCTGTAGGGATGTAAGGCATTTTTTTCTCATTTGTATTTTGATTTGGCTCCAAACTATTACAAAAAAAAAAAAAAAAAACACAAAATAAAATAAAATAATTATTTGGTCACTTCTCATTTTTAAAGCATGCTTAGATTTTGTCATTCCTTCTTAATGAAACACACATCTGATGGATCCTATAGTGATGTTTAAAATCAGGATTGCAGAATGAGGGCAAAACACACTGACAGTATGGGTTGTGTGGAAAAAAAAGCCTCCATTATGTTTGCTTATGAGGCCTTTTGATAAACATATTCATATTCCTGAGACCTGAGTTTTTGTTTTATGTGCATTTGTTGGTTTTGCAGCTGCAACTTTGTCAGAACCGGTCCAACATGGAACTTCCTGGATAGTCGAGAGAGGACTTCAACTATGGCAACTCACTTCAAGTTTAACACAGCAGTTCTTCAATAAAAATAAAACAGTGATGTAATTTTAACTTGGTTAAAATATAAAATTCATAGAAAATAGTACAAGCACAAACAACTTATTAGACAGTCTCCAAAAAGTGACAGCATCTGATGGCATCCTCTAAAAAGCTTCTCCAGGGACTGCCTGCCCTTGGCGTGAAAAGCCAACCCTGGCATCAATTAGGCCTTTTCCAGCAGCACTACTCAGCCTAAAACAGCTCAGCACAGCGCGGATTAACTCAGATCACCTCAGTGTAGTTGGTTTTCCATGGCAAATCCATGAGAAAAAGTCAGTGTGCCCCTCATAGTCCAATCAAGGTGGGACGATCTTTACATGAGGTGATCAGTGAGAGGAGATCTGTTTGCTACACAGAAACACAACTCTGCACAAAAATGTCAGTGAACGTTCTGTTCAGTTTTATGGCCTTTTGGTCAGACTCTGAACCACAAAATGGCTGCAGGCAGCGAGGCAGCAGTCAGAACGCAACCAGTGACTCCGCCCCCTAGCCAATCAGCAGCCATCAGTTGCGATGCCAGCCCGGCTCAGCCTTTGGTCCCACAATGAAGCAGAGACTGAAAAGTAAGGGGAAAACACCAAAGCGTGCTGTTGGAAAAAGCAGCCAGACCGAACCAAGTCACACTGAATGGTGCCGTTGGAAAAGACCTATAAGGGTGATGAGAAACCAGAAGACTGTGTGTGACATGGCTGTACCTTACCCATGACATATGGACAAATAGTGACTTATTGGTGTTTGCACCTGAAATAAAGGATTGTGGATTGAGATCAAGGCAGTTCCAGCTTGAACCATATTGGATTTAAAAGATCAGAAAGGATACCTGGTGTAAAATAACTCAGATCAGTTAATACACAAATAATTCAACACATTTTTGAACTAATAATTTTTAGTTAAAATTATTAACCAATACATCAACTTCCTAAATGAAAAATCTAATTAAAATGACAATTTCCTGAATCTTAATAATTTAGGACAAATGTGAAATATTGTGCAATGTGCACTTGAGAACCACTCCAGAGCAGATCCTGATAAGCCTACCTGAGGCTGACAGAATGGGTAGGCCTATCAGGATCTGCTCTGGAGTGGTTCTCCTCTTATCTTTCTGAGCGCTCATTTTCTGTGTCCGTCTCCAAGTTTAGGTCCTCCACCACCTCTCTTACCCATGGTGTCCCACAAGGTCCTGTGCTGGGTTCTCTGCTCTTCCTCCTCTATCTGCTCCCTCTTCAGCAAACCCTGAGCTTCTTCAAAGGAATCTCCTACCATCTTTAAGCAGATGACATCCAACTGTACATCTCCTTTAAGCCCCATGAGATGTCTAAGCTGCAGCTGTTACACACCTGCTTAGACGCTATTAAAACCTTTCTACAGCTGAATGAAGATAAGACTGAAGGTTGGTTTATGCTTGACGCGTCAGCGAGGTGCGTCATTTTAACAACCACGTCCCTCCACCGCGCCTCCGCACGGCCCAAACTTTCCGCACCGCGCACCTAGGAAATGTTCTAACCACGCGGACGGTCAGACGCGGAAAAACATGGCGGATTAGTAAGAACTAGTATGGCAGAGGTTCGTAAACACATACATTTGTATGATTCAGCTCTCAAAGATCGCCGTGATCAACATGTTGTTAATAATTCTTGGAGAGAAATAGCTCGCACTGTTCGAAAAGACGAGGACGCTGTTAAAAAATGCTGGAATGCCATGTTGTAAACAACAGTAATTTTTACTTCTACTATGGTGTAGTGTTGGATGCATGCCGTAGAGCTCCATGCTGCCCCCTACAGTTTGGGAGACTATTGGCTCACTGCAGAGACAAGCCGCATTAATCTCCTCACGCTTAGACTACTGTAACTCTCTTTTCACGTGTCTGAGCAGAACCTCCCTGAACCGTCTACAGGTGGTTCAGAATGCCTGTGCTCAGCTTCTGACCAAGTCCTCCAAACACACCCACATCACCCCGCTTCTCCTCCAGCTTCATTGGCTGCCAGTCAACTTCAGGGTTCATTTCAAGATCCTGGTTCTGGTCTATAGGGCCTTACATGGACAAGAACCATCATACATTGGTGATCTTCTTAGTCCCTACACCCCCAGCGGGTCCCTGAGGTCCAATGATCAAAGCCTACTGGTTGTGCGGCACCAGGCTAAAGACCAAAGGTGAAGATCATTTGCTGCTGTGGCCCCCAGACTCTGGAACTCTCTCCCCCTGAGCCTGAGATCAGTGGACTCAGTGGTCTCCTTTAAAAATCAGCTGAAAACTCACATGTTCAAGCTGTTTTTGGTGTGACCTTCTTCACCCTCTCCTTATTCTGCTCTCCCCACCTATTCCACCTTCCTCAGGATCCACTGATTTCCCTCCTTCCTATTCACTCTCTCTCTTTCTTTACATTTTTAATCACAATTGTCTATTTTTTGCTCATTTTAAATATATTTTAATCATTTTCTAAAACTTTTTAAAAATATTTTAACATTTTTTGTTTTTGTGAAGCGCCTCATGATTTTTATCTTGAGAGGCGCTATAGAAAAGATCTTTTCTTCTTCTTCACTTTTATGAACAAAAGGGGTGTTTCTCAATGTCAAGGCATCTTGCTTACAAGGACACTGTCCTGCCTTGGTCAAGCAAATGGTTAAATGGAACAGACTTACCTCACGTGACCACGGCTGCCCAGGGCCTGCCTTTTGCTCACACGCTTTGTTTACATCCCGCCCATCGTATTTCAGTGTAGATGTATTATGAGCCTTTTACTGTTTTAATTGGGCATATTTTGATTAAATCAAATGTATAAGCAAGTTAGTACCCGCTAGCCGCCAAAGCTGCAACTGCTTTGGATCGGAAAAAAAAAACATTTTAGATATCAGCCTCAGTTAGTTGAGTTGCATTTAAACTGGAAATTTGCCCCGCTAACAGCAACCGAAGTCTTATTTCCTGATATTTGGACATCTCACTTCTGATTGGCTCACATCAACCCAACTCTACCGCTGACTCCGTTTGCTCTGCAACTTTGATGTTTTATCTCTACAAATAACACAAGCCTGAGGAAGTTCTGCTGTGTGGTGGAGTTGCTAATGCTAACGGTTAGCTTCTACTATCCAAGATGTTCTCTGCTGTTTCCTGGATGCTAAAACAACAACAACATGACCTCTACTGCACACTGAAAGCATCAGCAGCACGGAACAGCATCGCTACACTCCAGGGCACATGACTCAGCCTTTTCCGCTGTATTGGTCGCTCGACTCACAAGATCACAAAATCCCTCGAGACTTCCACTATTTTCCTCGGTTAACTCATGAGATCACAAAATCCCTCAAGTTTATGCCATCCGCCATTAAACCCAAAAGAAGGAAATCACCTTTGATATCGCTGTTTGATGTCATATGAGATGTTGTTCCTCTCCACAGCCAGGATTAAAGCCATAAAAACACAACGCTGCACTTCTGGAACAAAGCTGGGAGTAAATATGCTGTTAGGTCACTTGTATTGATGTAATCTACAAAGATATGAAATCACATCGCTGCAATAGACTTTTATTTTGAAAATTACCAGGGATTTTACACTGAAAAAGTGTGCAATTTCCTGTCTAGACTTATGTTAACTGCGGAAATCGTGTCCCAGAAGTGGCTCGCGGCAAAAATAGAACCCAGTCCCGTCCTTAGCGGTGCAACACGGCGTGCCGCTTCTGGGAAGCGCCTGAAAATAGCTGCGTTGCGGCTGGTTTGAATCACCCCTATAAACTCTAATGGATTATATTTGAAGAGGCGACATTCCGCTGCTGCTCCGCGCCGCTGACGCTTCCGGTGCGCAGCAGGCTTTACCGGTTTTGAGCTAAGATGGGTGAGCCCATGAATGATACTTTTCAATGTGACATAGAATCAACAGACTTTTCTAACTTGAGCGTTTCACCGTATATTTTCTATTAAACGCTAATGCAGGAAGAAGGTGTAGGAGATTATTTTCATGATCAACCTGCATGATAAAACCAGGGTGGCCAATCATTGAAAAAAACGGGTTTGCAGTGAGCTTTCTCTTTAAAACTTGAGCTTTGCAGATGACTAACCCAAACATTTCAGAAGTTAATAATTTAAAAGAAACGACTAAATCAGAAGAGCAGTTATAGAATAAATAAGCAATCTAGTGCATAAAACATGAATTTTATTGAACTGCACCACAGTAAAGAAATAAATAAGCATATTTGTTGACTGGATCTTGATTCCAATGCTCACCAAAGGTTTTGCAGCAAATTCTTTCATTTGCTTCGACAGAAATCTGAAATGACTTTTTCCAAGTGTTTTTCTTCTCCAGATTCAGTTTGTAACGTTTATATGAGTTATTTAAATCAGACTTTTTGCCTCACCTAGCCCGCCTCCTCCATCTCTGATCGCAGAAGACTTGATGGAGGCGGGAAATGTGACTCATACTTATTTTGTTAGTCATCTTTAATTTGTTGCCAACCTAAAACAGTTGTGTGCAACCTTAAAAAATAACAAAATGTTATCCGTTTGTCTTTGTTCTAAAAGGAAAAAAAAGGTAAAAGATTGGGAATTTTGAGTGGATTTTCTAATAAAATTACTTTTCATCCAGTCTCCTGAATTGAGCCCCACCCTGTGGTGATGTCATAGTTTCTGTTTTAAATGACACCTCAAAGTCAGTAAATGATAGCAGCAGCAGAGAACTGACTCTGACCCTTGTTATGTATCCAGAAGTAGGCCACCAAATCCTGCAGGCCCGTCCCCTTGGGGTTCCTTTCTAACTGCGCTGACACAAATGGAAACCAAGCCATTTAAACCCATCAATACTCTGGCTCCTGGGGTCATTTTTAACCTCAGTGTCTTTATTTTAAAATATATAAATGTATCTAAATTATAGGGTTTGTTTGATCCCTTTGACTAAATTTAGGAGAGTAAAGAAATAAAAACATCAAGTATCAAGTTTACATAATGCAAAGAGCAAACTCAACAGTTTTTCCTGGGATGCCAGCAGGCCTATTTTCTGACTGAATCTTGATTCCAATGCTCACCAAAGGTTTTGCAGCAAATTCTTTCATTTGCTTCGACAGAAATCTGAAATGACTTTTCCCAGTGTTTTTCTTCTCCAGAATCAGTTTGTAACATTTATACAGGTTATTTAAATCAGACTTTTTGCCTCATCTAGCCCGCCTCCTCCATCTCTGATCGCAGAAGACTTGATACCAGCAGGTCTGTTTTCATTACTTACACATTACACAACTGGCTGCTAGGAACAAAAATAGCCCTGCTGCAATACTCTCCTGCAGCAGGAGGTTTCCCTCAACTTCCTTTTATGCAGCTCACGTTGTCACTGCAACGAACCCTCCCCGATACTTTGGCATCACCACTTTATGTCTTGCACGGCCTTACACTTGCAATCAGCGTTTCGACTTAATTACTGTTTTGTCTGTCTCCTAAAATATCCTGTGCCTTCCACATGTTGCTGAGCACTATCCCCTCTGCTATTATCCATCCACAAACGGCCACGCTCATCATCTGGATGAATGCAGCCGCTTACTCCTGAGGCCCAGTGAGTCATGGGAAAAGTGTGAAATGTCGGTGATGGTGGCAGAGAGCAGAACAGATGGTGGTGGGCCAGGCTTGTATGTTTTTGGTTTCAGGTGCAGGTCAAAATGAAATGAAGCTTCAACCCACAGGACTGGGGAACTGACTACAAAGTAGGAGGAGCAGCTGTTGAGTTAGCTTCAGGTTTAACTTATGAATTAAAAACTGCGAAGGCAACTCCTGCCTAAAGTCAGCCAATGATGCCAGGGAAACTACCCTCGCCGTTCCACCAGACCTTGATTTGTCCCCCAGTAGCTGGTTGGCCCACTTGGACGTAGTCCACCTATCTATGACAAGGTATCCAGTTTGTCGTGGTCCTTCATCACAGAAATTAATCTAATAAATACTGTGGTCTAACATTCACGAATGATGGCAGGATGGAACTAAAGAAGAACCAATGGATCAAGGTTGTGTTGCTCCAGGCTGTTGTGATGTTGCACGGGGTGTTTCTCAATGCCAAGGAACCTTGCCTTGATGTCTTGGCCCTGCCGAGATATGTCATCAGGAACCGTCAAGACGTTTTCCAATGTTCATGTTCTACTGAGGCGTGTGTTCTCTGTTTGTTAGCCGTTTAGCTAGCTGAGCAAGGATACACGGGAGGTGTCTTGTAGCCTAGCCTTGGTCAAAAATTACCCAGAATACACCACGGTATTTTCAAAAAGACGGCGGCTCAGAAGCCGGCAGCTACTTCGGAGACAATTTTCAGTTTAAAAGCAAGTCATCTAATTTAAAATGTTTATTTAGATCCAAAGAAGTTATCTATGGTTGGTTAGTTGCTTTGTAGTTGCAGCTTCGGTGTCTAGCAGGTAGTAACTCACTTATATTTTTAATTTAATAAACATTTACACAATTTAAAAAGTAAAAGACTCATTATATATTTATATTGAAACTAATGCATATAAAATATAACGTTATCTCCCGTGTCACGTGACGTTACGTGACCGCCGTGGAAGCCGCGGTGACGTGATGCAAGTCTGCTCCATTTAAGCGTTTTCTTTGACCAAGGAAGGACAGTGTCCTCGTAAGTAAGGCACATGGCCTTGCAAGACATCGCCCCGCAAGGCCAGGCGCCTTGACATTGAGAAACACCCCATGGTCTTTCAGTTAAGGATCCATCTATATTCCAACCCCCAACCAAGGGTAGCAAGATTCAGATCAGAATCGAAATAACTAGACCCAAGTAGCTGAACATGGAGCCCTGTGCAGGTAATTAACAATTTTAAAAAATCACATAATAAATTATTTAACTTTCTGCACTATTTAACCTGTTGAGAGCCTTACTGATGTCAATATTTTACAGATTTAGTTCCTGACCACAGCTAAATATGTGTTTTTGAGATGTCCTTATGAATCTCTGCATTGTGCTGCAAGTTTTTATTCTCTAAAAAAGTAAGTAAAATCATGTTTTTGTCTAAATTAAGGCAATGTTATGAGTCATTTTTGTCCAGAACGTGAAGCCACTAGCACTGATCATAACTAGGTCCAGACCACTGCATCGGGCTGATATTTACCATCTTATAATTATTGGCATCAGCCAATTTACCTTTTTAGTAGAGCTGATTTTAAGTACCACAGAGCAGTTTCCTGCTCCTCTGCCCTGCGGGTTGAAAGTGGAATAACAACTACTGTGAACAACCCTGCTGCAGCCTGCTCTAGCTAGTGTTAACAACAAGCTAACACTAGCATAAGCCAAGTCTTAACAAATAAGCCACAAAGTAAAAAGATTCACACTGTTGGACAACATATTATTACTTACAAGTCCAGTAGCAACAAAGCCAGGTCACCATCAGCCCATCATTTCATAGTCTTTTTCAGCTCCCTCAAACTAGCATAGGCGGTTTTAGCTCTTTGCTTCACCTCCAGAAACGTACTTTTACTTCCAGGCTTCCCCACAATGCCAACAGAAAAGCAAACTTCTTCTTTTTCTACGTTTTGTGTTTTTATTGACAGTTACCAAGCTGAAAAAGCAAACAACATAGAAAATAGCTAACAGCCGTAATGCAAGTATAAGAGCGCCCCGTCACCTACCCGCTCCACAAAACTGTTAAGTGCAGTATCTGGCCAGCAGAGAGCTTCAGAGCTGTGTCAAATATGAAACTGGTCATGTTTCTAACCCAACATTCACAGAGATAAAGCTGCTGTTACTTTAAGGATGGGTATGTCCCCGATGCTGTTGCCAATTTTTATTTAACCCTCCCACTGTCCTAATGGGTGTGACCCCGTGAGGAAAGTTGACCATTGAGCAGAGTTGATGGTTTGTCCCTTGGGTCCATGTGGCAGGAGTGAGGTGGTGCTCACTCCTCACCTCTGCCACGTGGACCCAAGGGATAAACCATCAACCCTGCTCAATTATCAACTTTCCTCACGGGGTCACACCCATTAGGACAGTGGGAGGGTTAAATGTATTTTTATGTTCCTGAAAGACACCTGCTTAATTAATGCTCTAAACATTATTGTCTACTGATATTTACTTTCAGTTACATGTTTTATAATCAATACTTGGTCAGTTTATTGGTTTGTTTGAATGGTTGTTAAATTCAAAACACAACTGATTCAAGCTCAGAGACAATGCTCGTCCACTGTAGTTGTGAGTGACATTCGAATGCGAAAAAGCAGAAAACGTCGATGTTGGCCATGAAAATCGGCAGCATGACCTCTACATATAGGCATCAGTATTGGTAAAAGAAAAACCCACATTGATCGGTCTTTAATCATGACTACATTGAAACTTTTACTGCTGATCCATGTGATCAGTGTGTGTGGCAAAAACACCTAATCAGAACATGTCTAATGGAAACCGTTTGAGTCAGAATAGGCGAGAAACGTGTAGTAAATATCTGAGGAGTTGATGACCAAACTGCAAAAAAAAAAAAAAAAAAAAAAAAAAAAAAAAAAAATTATGAACAAATGGAGATTTTCTTTAAACTAAATTGTGACTAAAAATCTGTACATTTTCAGAAACGTACACATTTTGAATTCCTTTTGCAGGTTTGACATACACAAAAGTGTCGTAAGCAAATTTTTCATTAAAAAAAATTCCATAGCTCATCACAACCCTTTAAAGATACTGGAGTTAGGGGAAATAGCAACAGTGGCTGAGTCTACTTCCTAGTTTAAAATCCTTCTGCATTTTTACCAGCTGAAAAACCAGAACATTACTGACACCTACTGGACTGGAGGTAAAAACTGTAAACCCATAAAACAATCATTAAGATCAAATCTCCTTCAAATACATAACTTTGTATAACTGATTAATTATTTTTGAGTCAACTTACCTGAGTTTAAAGGCTGTTTCCACTAATTATCCAGAAAAGTGCTGCGTAGAACCGTCTCAGACCTGCACGAGAGATGAAAATAATGGAATTATAAAAAGTAACTGACTCGTTAGATGCATATTTCTTTAAAGATCGCTCAAGTTTGAATGAAAGAAACTTCAGCAACACAACAGACACACGCAGTCGAGTTAATGGAGGAGACGCAAAACAGTGTGGGTAGATAGAAGAATCAAAATATGAGTTGGAAAGTGAGTTTCCAAGGCCACTGCAGTAAAAGCAATAATCCAAAAATAAATTCAAGTGGTTATTTTCCCACTAACAAGTGATTACAAGTGTCCTCTCTGTGCCAAGTAGAGCAGCTCTTCCAGTGAGATGTTTTTAAGATTTGTTGAAGGCTTGGACTGGTCTACTGGGACAGAGCCAGGGGATGATGGGTAAGATCTCAGTCCACAAACTAAAAACAGACAGATTTACATGTCTGTGCAGCGCTGGGACGATGAGGTAAAACACAGAGGATCCTGTTAACGGTAACTAGTGTGAAATGACTGTTTGAGGAGATTTTGGAGCCAAGCATTTAGAGAAGACAGGAGAGAGTCTGCAAACAGGAAGGAGGCTGATTTATTGAAGGAGGGGGAGAAGAAACCAGAAGTTAAAGGATGAAAGAATAGAGTTCCACTGGGAGGAAAAGACAAATAGTTTCTCTCCCACTTAAAAATAATTCCCTTTACTGCTTCATGTCATTTTTTTCAATTATCTTTATGCTCTGCTGTTGATATCAAACTAAAACAGTTTTATAAAATATAAATTAACACTGAAAACATGGATTTCAGGATTCAAAGTATCAACCTTTCATATACTAGAAAAGAAGGCTGCTATATACACCTGAACTCTTGTTTTATAGGGCCAACTCATGGCTAAATTAGCACATGGCTAATTATCAATCCGTAATCATTTACTATTATAACAACCTGTGACGTAGCTGGACGCGACAGGATTTGGAGTCTTCTTTCCTGACATGCGGACACCTCGCCTCTGATTAGCTAACAGCAACACTGCAGCATTGATGTTTGATCTCCACAAATAACACAAGTCTGAAGGAGTTCTGCTGTGTGGTGGAGGTGCTAATGCTATTAGTTAGCTTCTGCTAGTGGATAAGTTCTCTGCTGTTTCCGGGACGCTAAATCAACAAGAGCGTTCCCCGTCGTGAGTCAAGATGGGTGAGTCCATGAATGTTAGTGACAGTGACAATCCTAGAGTTTCACCGTCGGTTTTCTATCTGCAGGAGATGGGTGTAGGAGACTATTATCATGTTCAGCCTGCATGAAAACTCAAAGACTGATTATAATCAGAAATAATCATTTTAAAATGTGTTTCTGTGTTCCACACTTTTAAGAAATAAAACTAAAACAAATTAACACAATTCTACGCTAAATTTGGTTATTAACACTTGGCTAATTACCATCCTGTTAAAAATTATCTGTCATTTCTAAACCAACAATGTGATCCTTTGATGCAGTTGACATTACACACATCATAAATAGGTTTTATACATGTGACACACACTAAACTGGTTTTACACTGACTGGAGTTAATGCTTTCTTGACTGCACCGCAGAAGGATTGCATTGACTTTTATATCCTTGTTTAGAACAAACCCTATATGAAATAAATACCTTCAGATCACTTGAGTCTGTGGTTTTAGTGTCTGTAGGGGTTATGGGCTTTTAATTTGAAATCCAGAGTTTCTACTGACAGATCAAAGCGGGACAAATCTGAGGACAAACCAAAAACAAACAGCTCCAATTGAGGCTGAAACATCTGTTTCCATTCCCTGCACATTTTAGAAGGTTTAACTTCAGCTGGATAAAGAGGCGAGAGGACCAAGACAAGTAATTCCCAAGAGCAAAACAAGCCAGGAATCAAAATAAAACAAACAATAAGGTTAAACAACTAATTCCACTCAGGTCCCTGGAAAGGTGCAACCGTCCTTTAGCCACCCTCACATCAAATTTGATCTGTGTTCCTCTCAGAGAGAGGCCAAATAGGTCACATGGAGGGAAGCAAAAAAGGGCAATGAAGAAGGAGGTCAGAGGATGAACTAATCCACAGATTTCTTCTCATCAGGAAAAAAGCAAACAGGAAATTAACTCTGATCTAAGCGCTGTGTACGAGCAGATGAGGCTTTATTAAAATGATCAAACGGAGGAGATGACAGAAAGATTTTTACAGGGTTATCCGCCTGTATTTCAATAGGAGAAGCCATTTATAATAATTAAACATGGACAGATTAGTTGGCCAACTACATAAGCAAATGTTTTACCTTTATTTCTTCTAAAACAAGTTAAAATGCTGAGGGTTTCCTGTGAAGCACCAAAAGCGCTACATTTCGCAGATGATGATGACATTTACTTTCATTTTATCATGTAAAGTTCTCTCCCATGTTTACAAAGTTAACCTCACATTGTGAAGATTATTCAAACTGGTAGTGACATGTTTACACTGTTTTCAGACCAGCTGTTAGCTCATCAATCAATTAAAATTCGTAAACGCTATTTTTCTGAGGTAACGGTGGTCGTTTCCTTGGGCAACACACCTCACTTCTGTGTAAGTAGCCTTAGATTAGGGTCTCTGCCAAGTGCATCAACACTCTCTAAACCGAGTCCATGCTGGCAGCTAACAGCTAGAATATTAAATATTTAATACTTAACAAAAAAACTAAAGATTTGGACTTTTATTGGAAGGAGATGTTAACGTACATTCTAAAATAAAACAAGCTTCGTTTCGGAACATAAATGTTGTTCAATTTGTGATTTAAATCTGGAGGTCCACACAACATATCTCCTCTGAGACCCCCCCCCCCCCCCCCCCCCCCCCCAACCACACACACACACACACACTTCCTCATCTATAATTCACTCTAGACAGCCGCCCCATCCCCTCACACACACACACACACACACACACACACACACACACACACACACACACACACACACACACACACACACACACACACACACACACACACACTCACCCTCGTGCCAACACACACCTTCATAACAAGACACACAAACACAAGTGTGCTAAATGCATCAAGTCCAGGAAGAGCTGGACGTCTCAAGCTGTTCATAACCAACCTTTCTGTGAAATTCTGCACAGGGAAACTAAAATATGGACCCAAGGATAATTGTTCTACTTTCTACAGAACACAATCTAACACTTCTTTAATGTTTATATGTATTTCAAAGGGCCTGCTGTCTCTTTTCTTCTGTGAGTGATCTCAGTGGGATTCGTTTAGCCTTTTTAAGAACACTCGCAGATACGAAGCTTCGTCGTATCCGTTAATAAGCTGCTATATGAATGAATGGTTATTAACTGTGGCATGTAACACACTAATGATAAACAAATGAACAGAATAATGAAGGTAGATAACATAATTGTACTTTAATTGACTGACGTTTCATCTCAAACAGCAAAACATAATGTTGCTAGATCACTGAGTTGAGCAGCAAAGTGAAGGAAGTATGAACGTTGTGTCATTTCAGGACATAATAAGGGTTATGGTCCCCCATTGAACCCCAGAATGTTTCTAAAATCAAAAACGACTGAAAGCACCAACGTGTCAGCGAGTCGAAACCCCAAACACAAACCTTTAGTGTTATACCTTATACCTGGTGCTTTTTCTTTTGACAGATTCTTCTTCAGATAGCTGCTGTCTTTTAATTAGATGTTTCTCCAATCATTTGGCTAATGTCTTTGCTGATGTCTGACACTGTAGTTTTGCTTAAGTATTGAAATCTTGTGGCATTTTGTGCAATGTCAGAACATATTAGTCCAACTTCTATAAAAATAACTTAGGTGCAACAATTTTTGGATTAGAAACAGTAAATGTGGGCAGCAGTAGCTCAGGAGGTAGAGCGGGTTGTCTCCTGATTGGAGAGTCATGTGATTGATTCCAGCTCCCGCCAGGGATATTCTGCTGTTGTGTCCTTGGGCAAGACACTTCACCCAACTTGCCTGTGTTGGTGGGGGTCAGTGGGGCCAATGGCGCCAAATGGCAGCCTCGCCTCTGTCAGACCGCCCCAGGGTGGCTGTGGCTACAAAGTAGCTTACCGTCACTGGCAGTGTGTGAATGTGAGAGTGCATGAAAGCATCTTTGAGTGTCCTAAACAAGCGCTGTATAAGTTTAATGTATTATTATTATTATTAAATCAGCTGTAGGTGTTTAAAAAGAGAACTTCATTCAGATTCAGGACATATTTCGGATCTAAACAGCCCTATCTTTTGGCAGTGGGCAATAATTACCCAAGCTTCCTTTCCACTGGACATGAAAGCACTGCGAACTGAAGGGAAACGCACTAAGCTGCGATTAGTTGCCCTTATTGTGGACGGGTTCCTTTCCACCGCTGTCGTTACTATTTGTTACACGCTACGCTTCCAAACCCGAGGCAAAATCTCGGGCGTGGGAGGAGTTTGGTGAGGCCATGGAGAAAGACTATCGATCGGCTCCAAAGAGGTTCTGGCAAACTGTCCGGCGCCTCAGGAGAGGAAAGCAGCAACTCGCTCACACTGTTTACAGTGAGGATGGGGAGCTGCTGACGTCAACTGAGGCTATAGTCGTACGGTGGAAGGAATACTTTGAGGAGCTCCTCAATCCCACCAATGCGCATTCCGAGGAGGAACCAGAGCTGGGAGACCTGGGGATGGACTGTCCGATCTCGGGGGCAGAAGTTGCTGAGGTAGTCAAACAACTACACAGCGGCGGAGCCCCGGGGGCGGATGAGGTTCGTCCTGGGTATTTCAAGGCTATGGATGTTGTAGGGCTGTCATGGTTGACACGTCTCTACAACATTGCGTGGTCATCGGGGGCAGTTCCTAGGGAGTGGCAGACCGGGGTGGTGGTCCCCATCTTTAAGAAGGGTGACCTGAGGGTGTGTTCCAACTAGGGCTGTAGCGAAGCCTCGACGAAGTCGACGGCTCGATTCTAAAAATTTGTCGACGTCAGATCCGGAAGTCGACGCACCGCGCCCACTTGTTGCATCCCCAGGAGTTTGTAAATAGAGGAGGAATCTGCCTGTTCTTCCTCTAGTTCGCCCTCTTCTCCGCCTTCACTAACATCTCCGCCAAATACCGAAGACCCGGAACAACGTCCGTCCACTACTAGATTATTTTCCTATTTTGCCCCTTCGTCTCCCGGCAACGGACAACAACTTCCGGGGTCAGATGCGCTGCTTCGTGTCTATCGCAGATGTAGAAAATCACCGGGAGCGCTTCTCCCTTAATAAAGGAGCTTCTTTCAGACATGAGGAGAGCTGTTTTGGTGGTAGCAGTCTCTCCTCCGTGCTGGTCTGTTTGCTGCTGGGTGTTTTTGGTTTATTTAAACTTGGTAACTTGAACTTAATGTTGGTAAAGCTACTGTTAGCATCTTCGCTAACAGCTTCTTGCGTTGGGATAAGCTGTTACGTTTTGGTTTAGAGTTCATCTTTTTTGTGGTGTAGATCTCCCTTTTATTACATTTAGAGTGTTGTGGGTTTTCGGTTTAGTGTAAAATACCACCTGAGTTTGGTTTAACCCGTAAGACCACTCGCCTCACGCACATAAGTGACCAAAACAAAGCAGCATGGAGACACTCCATCTTCTACCACCTCTCAGGCAGCAGCCTGCACTCCCAAGTTCTACACGTCATCAGAACATAACCAACCAACACAATAAACGCAGTGTTATACAAAATGGAAGGCCTGTAGGGTTTATTCTCTTACAGTAAGAATTTATCAATTTTTTTTTTGAGGAATTTATTTGACATTTTCTGGTTTTTGTTAATTGTGCAACAGAAAAATAATCATTAGATTAATTTTCTAAATAGTCATTAGAATAGTCGACTATTCGATAAAATAATCGTCAGAATAATCGTTTTAAAAATAATCGTTTACCCCCAGCCCTAGTTCCAACTATAGGGGGATCAAACTCCTCAGCCTCCCTGGAAAGGTCTACTCCAAGGTACTGGAGAGGAGGGTCCGATCGATAGTTGAATCTCAGATAGAGGAGGAGCAATGTGGTTTTCGTCCTGGCCGTGGAACTGTGGACCAGCTCTATACCCTTGCAAGGGGGATGGAGGGGGCATGGGAGTTTGCCCAACCAATCCACATGTGCTTTGTGGATTTGGAGAAGGCTTATGACCGTGTCTCCAGGGGCACCCTGTGGGGGACGCTCCAGGAGTATGGGGTGGGTGGATTTCTGTTAAGGGCCATTCAGTCCCTTTACCAGAGGAGCGTGAGTTTGGTCCGCATAGCCGGTAGTAAGTCGGACCTGTTCCCAGTGAGGGTTGGACTCCGCCAGGGCTGCCCTTTGTCACCGGTTCTGTTCATCACTTTTATGGACAGAATTTCTAGACGCAGCCGTGGTGTGGAGTGTGTCGAGTTTGGTGGCAGGAGAATCTCGTCTCTGCTTTTTGCGGATGATGTGGTCCTCCTAGCTTCATCCAGCTCTGACCTTCAGCTCTTGCTGGGTAGGTTCGCGGCCGAATGTGAAGCGGCTGGGATGAGGATCAGCACCTCCAAATCTGAGACCATGGTTCTCGACCGGAAAAGGGTGGCTTGCCATCTCCGGGTCGGGGGAGAGGTCCTACCTCAAGTGGAGGAGTTTAAGTATCTCGGGGTCTTGTTCACGAGTGAGGGTAGGAGGGATCGGGAGATCGACAGGCGGATTGGTTCGGCGTCTGCAGTGATGCGGACGCTGAGCCGATCTGTCGTGGGGAAGAGGGAGCTGAGCCAGAAAGCCAGGCTCTCGATTTACCGGTCGATCTACGTCCCAATCCTCACCTATGGTCATGAGCTTTGGGTAATGACCGAAAGAACGAGATCGCGGATACAAGCGGCCGAAATGAGTTTCCTCCGTAGGGTGGCCGGGCTCAGCCTTAGAGATAGGGTGAGGAGCTCGGACATTCGGGAGGGACTCGGAGTAGAACCGCTGCTCCTCCGGATCGAAAGGAGCCAGTTGAGGTGGTTTGGGCATCTAGTCAGGATGCCTCCTGGAC
Organism: Nothobranchius furzeri; assembly: GCF_043380555.1. NCBI lineage: Eukaryota > Metazoa > Chordata > Actinopteri > Cyprinodontiformes > Nothobranchiidae > Nothobranchius > Nothobranchius furzeri. The sequence continues at coordinate 61,589,905 of NC_091742.1, forward strand.
GCCTCCCCGGGGAGGTGTTTCGGGCATGTCCTGCCGGCAGAAGGCCCCCGGGTCGACCCAGGACACGTTGGAGAGGTTACATCTCCAATCTGGTCTGGGAATGCCTTGGGGTCCTGCCGGAGGAGCTGGTGGACAAGGCCGGGGAGAGGACGGCCTGGAGCTCCCTAGTTGGGATGCTGCCCCCGCGACCCGGACCCGGATAAGCGGAGGAAGACGAAGACGAAGACGAAGCTTCCAAACCCATCAAACTCCGCAGACAGGAAGTCAAACACGAAAGCAGGGTAAAACATCCAGACACTTTCAAATTAAAAGTCAAATGCAGATTAGGGATGGGACAAAATACAGATTCTGTGAAATATCATGATATTTCGTCTCACAAACGAGTACCAGTATGCTTTTTCCACTGAATCCATTTTTTAACAACTACTGCAGAAGTCCATTAGGGGGCACTCCTCGTGCCAATGAGCTAAAAACACCTGGTGAAGAAGAAGAACACCAGGGACAATATGGCGGCGTTGCACAGTGGGGGAAGAAAATTGTTAAAAGATTCACCAGCAAGTCCTAAAGTTTGGGCTCACTTTGGGTTAGTTGTGTAGACGGAACAAAGCTGCCGCACAAAGGTACGCTACGAGCTTTCACAGAAAAGCTGTGCCTGTTAGCTTGCCTGCAAAACCCGGCATTACTTTTATCAGGCAAAGCTCCCTTTTAACTCTACTGAAGCTACGATGGTAACACACGCCATCTCCACGTACATCTATCTGTAAAACCTAGCTTATGCTTCTGCGTCGGTACGGAGACACGCAACACCATTCTCCGTCCTTGTGAGGGCTCTCCATCAGGATCTCCAGGATGGAAGGAGTCAAGCCCATCATTCTAAACAAGCAAGCTTATGATTGGTCAGGACGCCGCTTTTGTAAACAGCACCGCCATTGGGCTCTGAAAAAAATGAGAGAAAGCTGCGGGCTTTTCCCCAGAAAACGAGTCAAGACTGGCGGATTCGGCCGTCAGGGGTGGGGTGTGGCCAAGCAAAGCCAGGCTTATAAAGCGCTGGGGGAAACCCAGCTTAAGCTGAAGATATCTAGCGGCAGACACAAAACAGCTTGAAGAAGTCTGTCAATGTGTGTGTGTGTGTGTGTGTGTGTGTGTGTGTGTGTGTGTGTGTGTGTGTGTGTGTGTGTGTGTGTGTGTGTGTGTGGAGCTGGCGCAGAAGCATGAATTAGTCTCTTTGTCCATACAGCACTGTTGAGAACAACAGGCCTTGCTTTATGATGCGCATCCTTGAACCCAGACACTAAGCCAGATATTTCATTTATTCCTGCCATGCACAAACAGACCAGGGCTAAACGAGAGACCTCATGGCTGTTTGTGGAAAGAAACATTCGTTTTTTATGGGTTCTTTACTACAGAAACGTCTGCCTGCAGCTGATTATTTTACACACTTAACCACAACTTTTTTTTATTGAAAGTAATTTTTTTCCCACTGTGTTGCACAAAAACCATGTCACCGTCAGGACAGACGGCTGAAATATTAATATTAAAGTAAGTTGCACTAAACTGCCGCACTAATGATTACACACGTCTACGGCACCATTAGACACTCATCTATACAGGTTATCAGCAAAAAAAAAGTTATTTAGGTTTTACTTACACTTTGAATTAGAATCTGCAGCAGCACAGGGCTGCCTGGGGATGTGCACGACTTTAAATCAGCCCTACTAAGGAGTTATATCCGCTGATGCTGATATATAGAAAAATGGTAAATATCAGCCTGATATATCGACTGATTAATATATCAGTCTACCCCTACTTCGGTCATCTCTAAAACCTGAGACAGTAATAAGTCTCCAGTGAGAATTAGCCAGACTGAATCTGAATTTTGCGGAGGCTATTTATTTATAACGTGGAAAGAAGCTTTAATTTTGAAGCTTGGAACACAGAATCCAGTTCTTTTAATACGTCCACTAAGTCTGATGTGACCTCGGGTCAGGAGCTGCTGCCTTAGAGAGTAATATCCTGTTTGGGACTGAAAACCGTGGGAAATGTGGCTTGGTTTCAGACTTTGTGCATGAAGTCTGCAGATTGCATGCTTTAAAAACACAACTAAAATAGTATCTGATTGTTTTTATTCCCCGCTTGTATGTTTTGCAGTTCCACTCACAAAAAACCCGAGGAATGACGTTCACTCACGCAAAACGCTAAACCTACAAGCTCAAACACAGGTACACATCTTTTATGTAAAGCAGGACAGAACCAGGTGCTGGTTTCGTGCCCTTGGGGCGACAGCTGCATTTCAAAGTTCAGACAAGTGGCAAATGCGTTCTGTATAGAAATGCTTACGCTGCCTGAGAGCATTTCGTAGAGCTCCATCAATCAGCAGGCGAGCCCCTGGATGTTCAAAACGCTGCCCAGAGGCGGTCATTTCACCAACATGGAAGACTTTTGCTGTTTGGAATGTGCTGGAAAATCATTTTCTGAAGTAAACCCCAGGCAGGTCACTGTGAACTGATCATATTTTGTAGAGAAATTACCAAATGAAATAAATCAAAGTACAAAATGCAGTTATTTTAATGTAAAACTGAATAATTTTCATTGCTGATTTCTGATTTAAACACTTTAGAGGTCAAATAGTAACCTGTACAGATGGAACCCACAAAGAAAACAGCATCCTGACACAAACTACAACAGACTCGCTCGGAGTGCAGATGTGAAGGAGGAGGCGGTTTGGATGATTTGGGGGGACAGGCCTCTATTTGCGTCCCCAAAAAGGAGGACAGAGTGAGGATGTGTTTGACTCCCCCCCGTTGCCCTGTCCTACGCCATCATGTGTCATCACCAGTCGGTTGCCTGTGAGGCGACAGCTCGCCTGGGAGCTGCCCAGCAACCATGGAGGCAGACGAAAACCGGGTGGGGCGGGGGCAACATGTCAGTGTAGATGAAACCAGACATCCCGTGATTTCAGCCGACGGTCTCATAAACATCCGATCCTCTTTGAAACAACATAGTGATTAAAACAAAAATGTATGTGTTTCCACAGTTGGGTAAGATAAAATGTTTCTCATTTAAATAATTTTTTGTCTCTTACTCTTCATAAGGATGCCTGCCAGTCTGGACTTGAACTAGCCCTTCAAGGATTGTCACACAAAACAAAAACCCGAGTTTAAATTTAACATTTTAGACTAAACTGTCACATCTAAAGCTTTAATTTCAATAAAGTTACCCATCCACAAACTATAATAGTTCCACCACTGTGCTTTCACATTGTGACAACATGAAGTTTTAGTAAAACATTTATTGTCACAGCTGGCATCTAATTGCAGTGAAGGTTAGTAAAGATAAGTCAAAACCACTGTTTGAAATACCGTATTTTCCGGACTATAAGCCGCTACTTTTTCCCCACGCTTTGAACCATGCGGCTTATAATGAGGTGCGGCTTTACTGAAGATTTTCCTTCACCTGCCAGGGGGCGCTTTAGCAGAAAGTGAAGCAGGTGGAAGTCAAAAGTGGAAATCGAAGAAAGTGCTCATTTTAATTTAGCACATGCAAGCAGCCGGCATGACGAAGAATTTTTTTCAAATCCATACCCCCTCATCATGGTAACTACACGTATGAGTTCATATGTTGCTGCATTTAAGTTGAAGGCCATCGATCTGGCAGTAAAGTAGGGAAACAGCGCTGCCACACATAAGCTTGGCATGAATGAATCCATGGTTCAGCGCTGGAGACGGCAGCGGGAAGAACTCATTCAAGCCAGCTTCATCCGGGGATGATGACAGCAACACGGACAGCGACACTGACATCGCCACAGAAAAGGTATGTGACGAAGCTCTTCTGAGGCTGTTCAACTCCGACACTGAAGAAGAGGACTTTAATGGCTTTAGTGCGCAAGAGGAAGAGGAGAGCGAATGACTTCTTCTGGTAGGCAAGTGTTTTATTTACTAACCAGGCATGTTTTGTGTGCAGCTTTTATTTTCTAATCATCCAGGGCTTATTAATGCTGTGTCAGCGCTGTTCTTTTCTTCTAAACATGCAAATTACCGTTAATAACGTGTCAGTGCTGTTTTTATTTTATAACCATCCAGAAATATGAATGCTGTCAGCGCTGTTTTCTTTTCTAAACTTGCAGGCACGTTCACCCGTGTTTAAAATTAGTTTTGCTGAATTAAAACAACGAAAAACCTCCGTGTAGCGTCTTTCTGTCTAATTATCTTATGTTATGGCCGTACATGCGCTGTGCACCGGAGACCTGCATGTGGCTGCCGCGCCGCGGCTTGTATTCGAGTACGGCATGTGTGTGTAGAAAGCCTTTTTTTTTGTTGGTGCGGCTTTTATTGAGGTGCGCTCTATAGTCCAGAAATGATGGTAATGAATTTTTGTCTCAACTGTGTCAAAGAGTGTCTCAGTTTGTTCAGTTTTTCCTTACTTGCAAATGTTGTCATTACATCCGACTTTCACATCACTCGGTGTCTTTAGCGGTACATCAGAGAACCATTGCCCTAAACAGACTGACGTTGTTTTGTTTAAATGCATAAAAACATGCTAGTCATGTGAACTGGTTCGTATCATGCTGAAGAAAACCTGCATGTGAACGGCTCAGTCGTGCTGAACCAGTAGCTTCCAGAAAAGACGAGACCGCGGAAATGCTCTTCTAAAATTATCATCACCACAAAGCAACACGTGTAGCACCATCAAACAGGACCGTATGTACCAAATAAGCTGTACAGTGTTGTTGTCCATTCCTTCAGCCATTGTGCATATCCTGGTTTACCTTTGTCCGCTTCGCTCCTGCCAGCATTTGTGCACTGTTTGTGTTGCTATAAGCTAACCGGAATAAAGCTGACTTGAAAGGGTAAGTGTCACCACCTATGGTACCGGAGTGAAACTGACTTTATTTGAGAGTTCTGTTTCCTAACATGCATGTAAACTCGGATAAAGACTCGAAGAGTATTACTTTAGATTGACCTAGATCGACTTATTAGATGTGTTTGTAAACACACAAACCTGTGTCGGAGCTCCAAGATTTCTTTATCACAATTTTGTCGTCTCCAATTGAACAAGAATTTAAAGCGCAATTGCCAAAGTGTAGCATCCACACTTCTTTACATAAACACGGCAAACGGTGTTCAAAATGTATAAATCTGATGTCAGTAAAGTACCTGAAGCGTGAACTAAGCCTTAATTAAGAAACCAGAGAACATTTGGGAAAACTGAAATCTAATTTAAAACACTGAAGAAGAAAAAAAGAAAATTGGAGTAAAAAATTTAAAAAGTTGGGCTAATTTTTAAAATAAAGTTAAAAATGTTAAACAATTTTGAGGTTATCCCACATACTATAGCATACTGTATTGCAGTCCAGGATTTATTTTTCTCACTTCTGTTTATTATTGCAAGAATATTTTGATTTTGTAACACAATCACACAAGAGATGGATACTAGAAAGCTGAACTATTTTGTACTGTAGGCTGCAGTAAACCTTGTTTCTGGGCTAGTTGACCTGTGTTTTCTTGCCTGCTCAATATGAGGAACCATCAATGACAAACAGAACAGTAGAGAACCAGAAACAGATGAAAGAGAAGGATCCTAAATTTCCATAATTCATCCTGACTGACAGCTGTCAACAAACTTGTGATGCCAACAGGAAGGGAGTGTGTCCTGTGGTCTTGCTTGGCTCAGCGTCCATCCCACTAAGGGAACCACCAACAATCTGTCAACCACGAATATCTAACCACCAGCTACCACATGCCAGCACAACCTCTGCCTCTAAAGATACCAAAAACATTCAAAATTAAATACTTTTTTGGTCATCAAATGTTTTTTTGTTTTTTTTTTTTTGTTTTGTTTTTTGCAGAGCTGCGGCAGTCTCGTCTAGACGTAGAAGACTAAAGGTCATCAAAACCAGAAACAGCCTCGGGCTTATCAGGACATTGGCTCTTTTATTCAACGGCTTGAATGTCAGCAGCAAATATTATGCATATTTTAAACAAAAGCCAGCAGATAAAGAGGGAATAATTAATTAGAAATGGGGGGAAAATGGTGCAAATGCATGCATCTCTACAGAAACCTCACCTGGTGGAGCGGGTCCAGCTTTTTGTCTGCAAAGGGGAAGAAAAGGAGGCAGCGGCTTCTGCAGAAAGAGGAGAAGAAAGAAGGGATAAGAGACAGACACAGGAGCAGGCTCAGAAATGCTTTTTTCTTTTACTGGCGAAGGAAGCCGGCAAGCTGTAGCGTACACACCTCCTCCTTACACACAACGAGCCGCACGGCACACCACCTTACATCCCCATCCACACACACACACATACACACACACACACACACACACACGTTTAAGGCTGAAGCCGACGTCTGCACTGCAAAGCGGAGGGGTGGAGATGGGGGTTGGGATGTCTGAGCCAAAGAAATGTGTACGTTTGCTCATCGGTCCCATTAATTCATGTTTAAAGCTGATACAAAGCTCAAAAAGCTCGAAGAAACTGACTTCAAACATAAGAAAAACCTTTGTACAAATCTCCAAAGGTGCATTTCATCTTATTTCTCTATTTCATATTGCTGGAAGATGTTTATGAGTGCAGGGATAATTCAAACATGACAGTGGATGCGACTGTATCTGTGAGGGGTGTGGGGCTTGCCCCTGTGCTGAATAATTGCTCTGTCAGTGGTGCTCATTTGCAGGCAGGGCCGAGTTCTGCAGCAGCACCGGAACAAAGGCAGCGAGGAGGAACGGCAGCGAACACCAGGGTCTGAGAGCAGAGACTGCAGAGGCCGGACGGACCAGCAGAGGAAAAGCTGCTTGTTACACCCACCCTCAAACCAGAGAAAATAAAATGTGTTCATAGTCTCGGTCTGGATATGCATCACCGGTACGAGTGGAGATGTCAGGGTGAATAAACGATGAGCTCATAGACACCTAAATAATTTTGACGTTAACAATATGCACAACCTTGCACGCAGCTACTACCACATCCAAATCTAGTTCGGTGTCTGCAAATTGCGCAAAAAATACAATTAATTTGCAAGTTACAAAGTGGACATGCACCTAACTGTCAGGTAGAGATCAGACTAACCCCAGTTTCACACTGCACGCATCAGCGAAACGGAACGGCAGCGAAGCGGTACCACTTCAAATAGTATCCAATTATAGTCTATGGAGTGTTTCAAACCAGCCGCGACGCGGCAAATTTCCGGTGCGTCCCAGAAGCGGCATGCCGCACCGCGCCGCGCTGCTAAAGATAGGATCGAGTTCTATTTTTTCCATGCGCCGCTTCTGGGACACGTCAATTTCCGCAGTCCACATAGTGTGAGGCAGGAAACCACATGGTTTCAGTGTAAAATCCCTGGTTATTTTCAAAACAAAATGCAACGTTGCGATGTTATATACAACTTACGTCAGTACGTGTGACCGAATGGCTTTGTTTACCGCCAGTTTCTTTCAAGAAGTGCAACGGTGTGATTCCTCATGGGGGTTGTGATCTCCAGATGAGCAAAGTGTCAGAAGTCTCGAGGGATTTTAGAATCTCGCGAGTACAGCGAGGCGCAGCGAGGAAGCCGTGCTGCGGCCAAGACTCTCCCGGTGTGAAAAGGACCGCTTTGAAGTTCGCGAGTGAGCCGCTCCGCTGCTGTTCCGCTTGCTGATGCTTGCAGTGTGAAACTGGGGTTAGATTTTCAGCATGATCAACATAATCTAAAGTTAAAAATCGGTTTATTTTAGGGGCTCCTCAAATGCACCAGTGCCAGGCAGCGAAACAAGGCTAAATGCTAACATTTACCCTAATTACATATTCAAAATAAAAAGATGTTATGTGAATTTTTGTAGATTTATATACATGAATTAGAATCTGCAGTTGTATAAAAATCAGTATCGCCCTAAAAAAAACTAGAATTGTTGCATCTCTATTACCAAACAACCACATTACGTAGAGAAAAAACGTTTTTATAGTCATCTCAGTGTGCACTCTATCAATATTGCAAATGACCGGAATAAATCAAAAGATCATATTCCATGTAAGAAAATGCTGTATTAGCCACCTTATGCTACGGATGCTAGTAATGCTAACATAACTCCCAGTAAAGTTATGTTCAAAAGCACAAAGGTGGAGAAAATCATCAAGTCAACGTTTTGTTCCACTTTAAAGATGTGGTTCACTGACAAAACATTTTTTATTATTATTTCTGATTATAATTGAGTCATTTTGAGTTAGTCATGTAGGCTGAACAAATAGTCTCCTACACCTATCTCCTATCTGTTACTTAACTTTCATGGACTCACCCATCTCGACTCGCGACGGGGAAGGCTGTTGTTTGGTTTAGCGTCCAGGAAACAGTGGAGAACCTCTTGGCTAGTAGAAGCTAACTGTTGGCATTAGCAACTCCACCACACAGCAGAACTCCTCCAGGCTTGTGTTATTTGTGGAGATAAAACATCAACGTTGCAGAGCAAACTGAGTCAGTGGTAGATGTGTGTTGCTGTTAGCCAATCAGAAGCAAGATGTCCAAATATCAGTAAATAAGACTCCAACTCCTGTCGTCTGAAGCTACTGTCCTCTCCGGCAGATTTCTCCATGCTGATGAAGGCGCTTCTGGGCTTCGTTTCCCCAGAGTACAACTTACAAGGTATTCAATCCTACTAGAGACCGCTGATAAAATGATTGTTCCACAGTGATCAGTGTGTGTCTCATCTCAAATGTATGGAAACAGTCACAACCGGGCCTTTTCACTGCACGCGTAATCATTGCATAATGTCTGAGAAGTAAAGAACGCACCAGTTAACCAGTGTTATAGTGGATGGGTGCGTCTCCATCGGCCATGAATCCCAGAATAGACTGATGCGTCTTTCACCTTGCTCGTTATTGGTTTTTATCGCGTGAAATGCCGAAGTCACACGTGATCTTGCAATTCTCTGGTGATTTCGTAACCTCACTGGATGTGAGGACGACTGTGTGGCACGAGTCTACTGCTGATACGCATCTAAAACACTCCTACTAGGAGGAGATATGCTGCTGAGCTCACGGGCCCCACTATGTTACGAGCCAGTGGAAAGTTGCAGTGAACCTGCTCCGTTCTCTTTCTTTGTTGTCGTTACCCAACATTTTCAGATGAAAGTATTCTGTGGATTCTGATTGGAATTTGAGTTGGTTTTCCCAGTTTTACGGGTGAGAATGTCCCTTTGTAAATAACAGAGGCCAGCTAGGTTATATTTCACATGCTAAATTGGCAGAATTTCTGTTTAGATGACGCAAGCTGCTACAAATGCTGTAACTAAAACCAAAGGGTCAGAGGAGCTGACGGTGCCAGAGGTTCTCATATTTGTGTTTGCAGATTCTTGATGTGCAGATATTATCTGTTTGTGCTGCACACTGATTAGCTTTAACGCTGAAAAGGATTTGTGTTTCGTTGCAGTGAGGCCTCAGCTAAACTAATTAGCTACATGCTAGAAAGTGTGACTCTCATTATTATACTAGATTATTTCAAGTAGATAAATGTTAGAGATCCACTGGAAAATCCAGTTTAATTGGCAGCAATCAGCAGTATTTAGTTATACTGACTAGCATCACTGTGGTAGCCGACGGCTAGCCCCGTATGCTATTTTTTAAAAGACGAACTCTGCTTTCATAGTTTCTGCATTCAATTTAATGAATAAAGACATTCTTCAAATTTCACATCAAAAGTTTTCTGATAAAACTATGTTTAAAGTTAAAGTCCCATTAGTCATCACACACGGGTGAAATGACATCTCCGCAGTTGACCCATCCCCGTGAGCTGCAGCAGTGGCTGCGCTCAGGAACTATTTGTTAGCTTAAACCCCCTAACCAAGGGCGTCAGTTTGTTTTCAGAATTGCTGGGGACAATAACCATTCACTTGAGTGGGGTTTAAAAATTGCTGGGGACAGTAAAGGCAGGCTTTTTTGAAAGTGGGGGGGACACAGCTGCCAATCACAAATTTTGCCGGGGACATGTCCCCGGCGTCCCCGGTTAAAATGATGCCTATGCCCCTAACCGAGCCCCTTAATGCTGAGCGTCAAGTGGGGAAGCATTGGGCTATATTTTTAAAGTCTTTGGTATGACCCTACAATGGATTTGAACCCACAACCTCCCAATCCCAGGCAGGACACTCATACCAATAGGTCACTGAGTTGGTTAAAGGGGTCAAATATGCAAATCTTACTTTTTGCACACTTTTGTGTTGCCATGTGTGTCTCTACTGTGTATATAAACACTAAACATGAATAAAAACTATCCATCCGTTACCTGTCAGTGTTTGGTTTCAAGAATGATGCGCCTAAAACATGTTATTTTTTCAAATAGTACCCATCTGTGATGTCACAATAGGAAAATTAGCACACACACCCAATCTTCTGATATCGAAGGAGCAGTGGAGCAGCTCCTCTCAGATATTCAGGCTCCTCAACTCAAATCAGCCAATCAGAAGGTAAGTGGGAGTGGCCAGTAACAGCTTAATTTTTACGTGACAGAGCCCTGAAACGGCTCACTGTGGAAGGTACTGAAACTGTCAATAAAACTGCTAAAATCACTTTATGCAAGTGTGATTCAGCAAATAACGTCATGACCCTGTTATAAATGTACAAAACGAAAGACTAAAATAAGTTACATGGCCTCTTTAACATGAGGATGGTAATTTAATATAACTATCACTGGTTTAACTGATTTGCATGATGGGTATAAAATGGGAATTATCCACTTTGCTTCTGTGCCTTTTCTAAAATAGGGAATCCAATTTTGTACCAGCAGCCTCTAAAATTAACCTTAAACGTCTCTTGTTGTAAAACTTTGGCTCCTAAAATTACTTTTATTTAATTTTCACTGATTTCATGGATTACTGGGCATTTTAAATGTAGCTTATTGTGAATTTGTCAATGAACTTTCATTATTAGATGTTGATTCATGCTAGCAGTAACATATCTCCTGTGCGGACATGTTTACATCCAGAATAATTGTTTACATATCAAATCATTATAAAAACTACTTTGTTTTAGTCCTTTGAGATCAAATGGAATCTGTCTGCATCAGTACTGGGAAACAGTACAAAAATGGGAAATTGGTCTGGACCCTAGAAACTAAAATCAGTGCATTTAATGTTGCAGGACTTACTTAATATTTGGTCAGAACCACTAAAACAAACCAGACTGATGTTAGGAGACACTCCTGCACATGATCACCAGACCTCAGAAGGACAGCTGAGGTTGATGTGAGCCTGAACCATGAAAGACACAGTCCTAAAGTCTCTCAAACCACTATAAAATTAGAAGGAGAGAGGAAAGCGGTCCAATCTGACATGCTCCTTCCACATCCTGTATTAGTCTCACAGAAAGAGTCATCAGCGAGGGCTATAATCAGGCTGTCAACATCAAGGGACGGATCTCAAAGGAAGCTAACGAGACTTTTAGAATCCTTTTTTTTTTTTTAAGAAATGGGAGAGGAGGTAAGGAGGATGGGCTGAGGGAATCAAATGTGTGCCACCTTCTGCCGGCACCAACTAGAGACCGAGGAGGGAAGAAACCAACAAGCTAACGTCTAATCTCCAAGAAAGCAGATGCCAGCTGAGCTGATGCCAATCTGCTGGAACTGGCAACAGGCTCCGCTGATGATAGTTTGATCAGAAAACTATTTCAAAGGGACATTCTGACATTTTAAGACAGCAACAGATTGCTACCATCTTAAAACAACATTGATGTTTATTTCGTCGACAACTTTTAGTATGTGTCAATCTTGTCACATAGTTGGTCTTGTGTTAACACTCTACAGCCAGGATTAGCTGAAAGGATTATAAATTGACCCTTTTCATCTAGATTAGAATTTTCCTGCCGATCGGATCATTTTAGACTGGTGGTGTTCCTGTTTGACGGGCTGCTTCAGGTCAACAAAAGGAGCAGAAATGAGGTTCATTAGCATTAGAGTTTTATCTTGAGAGCAGTGGCGTCCCCAAGGGGTGGCCATGCCCACTCTTAAAAAAATTGCTGCCCCCCCAGGGAAGACCAGTGTAAATAAATTATATTACTGTTTACTCAAACCATAAATTCATCTAATTTATTCAAGACAAACGTGAAACTCAATAAAATATATATACAATTAATGAGTAAAGATTAATCTGAATGAAAAAAATAATTACCGTATTTTCCGGACTATAAGTCGCATTTTGGGGGGAAATTTTATTATTTTTCTTACAAAATCTGAGACAAAGCGTTCACATTGCAAGACAAGTACCGGTAACAATAACAGAATAAACAATCAGGGCGCAGCAGTGCGCCACGGTCTCCAGGAGAGGATGGTGGTGTTTCAAACCCTCCCAGCGGGCGGGGAGAGCTCATTCCTGGGTCGGAGCCGGCCCACAGCAGCGCGGTATACATAATTTGGTATATAAGTCGCAGGACCAGCCAAACTATGAAAAAAAGTGTGACTTATAGTCCGGAAAATACGGTATATATGTTTCTGCTGGTCACCATTAATTTTTTTTATATATCCAGGTGAATTAAATGTATGTTCAGACCGACTGATGCTGCCACCAGATCTGATCCCCATTACAGCATGACTCATGCTGTTTACAAGCGCAGCATTCGCACAAACTGCATTTCACCAAGTGGCCAAATGACATCCGAGGACTTGTGAGGACTCAGTGGAAGTAGATGTGGTGTATGGGTACATTTGCAATGGTACACTTGATTGTTGGAAATGAGAAAACTGATATTTTCCAATTAAATGTTCATAGTATTGTGTATTTGCTTACAATAAAGTTGCGAGGATGTTGAAATTTTAGATAATTTCCAATTCCCATGAACCCTAAAAGTTATTCTTTTTTACAGGATGCAGGCGGGCTGGCTTACGTTTTGGTTTGAAATGGAAGGAGAAACCAACAGTTTGTTTCAAACAAAGTCAATCAGATATGAGGCAGTGGAGATCTAATCACCCATGGGGACATCTTTATAAAAGGTTGGAAGACTCTGGTCTCTCTCAGGGATCACCAAACATCCAAGAACCAGAAAAATCAACCCAATATTTTGCTGAATGTGACTTTTTTTTTCACGAGCATGCTTTGATGTGATGCCAGTTCAAAATAATTTAGACTGCTTTAAAAGCCTAAATCATTTACTGATCCTTGTTTTATACGTTTTAGGGACGTGGATTGTCCTGGGTTTAATCTGCTAATCCGGTCACCACTCCCAACAGCGGGATCTTACTGAGATTAACACAAGAAGGCATCGCAAGTTCATCCTGTTGAACCTTGATGTGAACATGCATCCAACTCTTCCAACATGAATGTTCCCTCTAATAACTTATGAATCACCAACAACAAGGGATTATATCAGCAGAAGTTTTCAGAAGTACTAATCCTGCTGAAGAGGTAGAGCTCATAAATATAATCGTGATGGATTTCTTATTACTGCTACAAGTTTGAAATATTTAAAAATCTGATAAAAGCAACTTATCAGAGGTATCAAAACCACCTAATGATTGATTTAATCGGTGTCTGCAAATGCGCCACTGCAAAACAGCAATGTAAAAAGTCCAACGTTTTTCTAGCCCATAAACACACCATAGTTAAGCAGTTAACTGTGTTGCAGATGTTGTAACTCCCCTTTATTCATAGTGTACAAGCTTCAAATTAAAAACAAAAGAAAAACAGTTTTTTTTCTTAATTAGTACCGTGAAATAAAATGGAAATGGACAAAGTCAGTATTGGCAAATCAGAACTGCATTAAAATCACAAATCATTATCAGCCTTCAAACCCAGGACCAGTGCATCTGTATATTAACATTTGATTGCAATTTTGATATAAATGGATATATTTAAGAGCCAAAAACAACAATAAAAAAATTCCGATAAATCAGCCATCAGCTCTGCAGCAGTGCACTTCTAAAAAGATTCTGGATTGTTTCGATTCCAGCTCCAAACAACAAAACAATTTATTCACCAAAACAATTAAAAATAAACCAAATTTGTCACATTGCAACTATACGTTTATTTTGTCAACATTTGAAGTAATTTTCCTTTTCTAAACTCACATAGATGGCAGAACAACGGCAAAACACAGTGGATGAATGAACAATCCCTTTCGGTATTTTTCAGTAATGACTATCAGGTGTTTTACTCAGATATTATTCCAAACGAGTCTGTTTCCAAGCTCTTATTTATTCCACATACTCCCTAATGGGACCGCTAGGCTTCCATAGCAATGCTTCTGTCCGTCATAGCTATTTGTCCACGTTTTTTTTCCTGTAACAAATTAATGAGGCAGATTTACTACCCATTGTCAATTATAAACAGGCCTGACATTAAGCCTTGTATAGTAGGCTACATTGATTATTTTATAACAAAATTAACTTTATTCTCATGTGCTTTACTTGCCATCTTTTCCTTAAAATTTGAACTTCAAATATTTTAGAATTTACATAATCAGATGCTTTTTGTGTTTAGCACAAGGCCCATTTTAATTAAAATATTTAAATATAAGTTAAAGTGGGCACAGATCATAATAAACAATACCCTGTCTATGCGCTGAAGAGGGGAAATCAATGTGGTACTAGTATTAAATAATGATTTCAATTATATCATAACTCTTATTGACCCAAAACGAATAAAAACCTGTGATCTATTGATTTTTCATGGTGCGGAAGTTGAAGAGTTCAAGAAACACGTATTCTTTCAAAAGCAGCTTTGATCAAAAAAGATAACCAATTACCACCCAAAACAGGAGTGTGAGTACAGTATTTTTACTCAAATTACCCTGCATAAAAAGGGTAAAGACCCTTTTGGTTACCTTCACAGTAGAACCAAACACAAGCTGAACCTTGTTCCATTAACGCTTACAGAAAATAAGCTGTTTATCATTTTCATACTGATACAATAATCTGCTGAAAAGCACGACGACGGCCGAGCTGTTCATTACCGTGTGGAAGGGCAGGGCGGTAACGTTGTTCGTGGAAAGCCCTTGAAAGCATGAAAAAGACTAAATGTTTGTGAAAGTGACACTTTTCTGTTTGCAATTACTGCTGAGAGCAAATAGCGGGGAGTCCATTTGCCAGGAGGAAGTGACAGACCGTGTTTCGGTCAATTACGACCAAAAACCAGAAATGCAATAAGCTACGGAAATCCCTTAAATCTATCTAAACTGTTTTTCCCAAACTTTTCACCTTCAGATCCACATCATAACACTTGTGTAGAGATTTGATCCCAGATTTCTTTTGATTTGACAATACAAACATGCTTAAAAACCTAAAATGATTCAGAGTATAAAGAAAAACACCAGCTCATGTTCACTAAAATACACTCGTGGCAATTTAGTGCAGTTTTTGTAGCAATTATGCTACAAAAACTGCATTTGTTTTTCAATTTTATTTTGATTTCTGGAAATCATCTCAAGACCTCCTGACCCGCAGTGTGCTCCCAACTAGGGGTAGACCTGATATATCGGTCGGCCGATACATCAGGTCGATAATTACCATTTTCTTATGCATCGGCGTCAGCCGATATTTGTCCCTACTAAAGCATTTATTTAAAGTCTAAAAAGTCTAAAGCACATATTTAAAGTCAGGCACATCCCCAGACAGCCCGGTGCTGTTGCAGAATTTAATTTGCACGTTTTATGCTCACTGCATCTGCATAATAAATACTCTAAATTAACTTTATTTAGATGTCTGACTTAAACACTGAGCGGTGCACAAAGTTAAATCCAGAGTTCAAAAACTGAAACGACTTCAGAAATGTTGTGCATCAACTGATGTTATTAGTGACATTTCAGCAAGAAAATAAGCTGGAAAATGTCTAGGTATCGGCCATAAAAACCAGCAATACATATCGGCCATCAGCCGACCATTTCTCCTGCATAATGGCATCGGTATCGGCAATTGAAAAACATAAATTGGTCATCCAAACCCAAACCACTGGGTCTAGAGCCACAGGTGGATCTTTGTACAATCCGCTCTTACCATAAGCAGCTTTGGCTAAAGGTATTAAAACAAAAACAAATGTTTTTAAATCAATGAGCAAGTCTCAACGTTAAAGAGCAAACAGAGTCAGTGGTAGAGCCGTGTGGCTGTTCTCCAATCAGAGGCGAGACGTCGCAACATCAGGAAATAAGACTCTAAATCCCGCCATGTTCTGCTCCCTTCTCCAGCTAACTTCTACGGCTGGCAATGAATGATTTAAGCATCTTTTCAGTTTTTTTGTGGAATTATTGCATAGATTTTACATAACAGAATGACATTAGTACACGTTTGCATTTTCTTACATAATTTACTGCAAATATACACATCCTATAAATAGCATATTCACGCTCTTTCTGCCAATGTTTAGCATTTTTTTAATCTTGCAATGTAAATTTAGACTAAACTAAATAGTGTTTTTGTTTGTTTGTTTTTTTCCAGAAATGCCAACAAATCTCATGGTAGATATTTAGAGGGGAAACAGATTTGCCTTTAATCATTTGTTTTTCAGTGGCACTAATCTTCTTCCACAGCTTTCTCAAAAACTATACATCAACTTTTCACAGCAGCAGCTCTAAACCAGTTTTCCTCTAGTGGACTGAGGGTCACCTATCGCGTCATACCCGTGCCACAACCCGTGCACGCGCATTGGGTCCACAGCGCGCGTGTGAACGGGACTCGCGAGCAAAAATATACATGGCGAGAGGTCATTTGTGCACTGAGAGGGAGCAAACTGTGTCTTTGAGCGCACAAGGATGTGCACAAGTGACAAACCTGCGTGCGCGCATTGTCAACGAGCACACGGCAGAGGAAAACGTGCGCGCGCGGCAGCCTCTGTGCGCGCTCGGCAGCCTCTCTGCGCGCTCGGTTTCTGACTCCTGCTCGCTCGGCTGTAAGGGCTTTTGGCACTCTGGAGGCGTGGCCTGTGGCAGATCTTCTCTGTCCTCTGATTGGTTAGTTTACCCCGCACTTTACCCTCTATCTATATAAAAAAGTCTGATATTCAGTAGTTGCTGGCATATCTCAGCTGGGAGAGCGGGTGACTCTCGCCCTGGAGGATCCAGGTTCGAGAACGGGCAAGGAAAATGCAGTAGATGTCATGTTAATTTTTCTTAATTTCAGGTATTTTACAGTTGTGACCGTTCAACTGTCATTAAACGTCCGAATGTTTGCTGGGCAGTGTTTTAAAAAGTGCACATAAGCTAGATGATTTTAACCATATAAAATTATATTTTTTGTGATACTGGAAAAAAACATACTGAAATAAAAGTACTGATTGAAAACTTTATGACTGTGGTTGTACAATATATGACTCACTAATACACTGCAAACTCCCTTAGAGTGGGGCTTCGAGAGAGAGAGAGAGAGAGAGAGAGAGAGAGAGAGAGAGAGAGAGAGAGAGAGAGAGAGAGAGAGAGAGAGAGAGAGAGAGAGAGAGAGAGAGAGAGAAAGAGAGAGAGAAAGAGAGAGAGAGAGAGAGAGAGAGAGAGAGAGAGAGAGAAAGTTCTTGCCTCATTAATGAATTGTTTATTTTTTTCAGTATTTAATTGACAAATTATCCTTTCAAATAATTAATTGATGAGTTACATAATTGTCCATTTAGAATTGTTGAATGGACTGAGTCAAGTTTGGTGCACTTTATATATTTCAAAACATGTTTTTTTTTATTTTAATGATGCATATAAATAATTTAAATGTTAATTTAATGAAATATTTCTATTTTTTCATTACCTCACCCTTGTTTTGACAAAAACGGGACCTTGCTGGATAATATCATGGAGAAACTATTTGTTCACAGTACATGGCTCAGTGAGGATCTGTGTACCAAAGGAGGAGATACTCAGAAATCTGTCTGCAGATTGTTACAACCCAGACTGGAAGTGGTGGGCTGTAATAAGAAAGGAGACCAAACAGAGGAGTGGGGGTTCAACAACTGATTTATTTAACAAAAGTAAGGATTTACTAAAGCAAGTTAGTGAACAGAAAATGGCCATCTCATGCTCGGATGTCCCTCAGCAGGGTGCAGCACTGTTGAAGGTCATCTGAATGAAAGCTTGATATGCAGTTTCTTTATGAAATGGACAATTATGTAACTCATCAATTAATTATTTGAAAGGATAATTTGTCAGTTAAATACTGAAAAAAATAAACAATTCATTAATGAGGCAAGAACTTTTCTCTCTCTCTCTCTCTCTCTCTCTCTCTCTCTCTCTCTCTCTCTCTCTCTCTCTCTCTCTCTCTCTCTCTCTCTCTCTCTCTCTCTCTCTCTCTCTCTCTCTCTCTCTCTCTCTCTCTCTCTCTCTCTCTCTCTCTCTCTCTCTCTCTCTCTCTCTCTCTCTCTCTCTCTCTCTCTCTCTCTCTCTCTCTCTCTCTCTCTCTCTCTCTCTCTCTCTCTCTCTCTCTCTCTCTCTCTCTCTCTCTCTCTCTCTCTCGGACGTTTAATGACAGTTGAACGGTCACAACTGTAAAATACCTGAAATTAAGAAAAATTAACATGACATCTACTGCATTTTCCTTGCCCGGACACGAACCTGGATCCTCCGGGGCGAGAGTCACCCGCTCTCCCAGCTGAGCTATGCCAGCAACTACTGAATATCAGACTTTTTTATATAGATAGAGGGTAAAGTGCGGGGTAAACTAACCAATCAGAGGACAGAGAAGATCTACCACAGGCCACGCCTCCAGAGTGCCAAAAGCCCTTACAGCCGAGCGAGCAGGAGTCAGAAACCGAGCGCGCAGAGAGGCTGCCGAGCGCGCACAGAGGCTGCCGCGCGCGCACGTTTTCCTCTGCCGTGTGCTCGTTGACCACGCGCGCACGCAGGTTTGTCACTTGTGCACATCCTTGTGCGCTCACAGACACAGTTTGCTCCCTCTCAGTGCACAAATGACCTCTCGCCATGTATATTTTCGCTCGCGAGTCCCGTTCACACGCGCGCGAGTCCCGTTCACACGCGCGCTGTGGACCCAATGCGCGTGCACGGGTTGTGGCACGCTTTAAACGCCATAGTCACCCACCACCCATCTTGTACACACACCCTCCCAGATCCACAGGCTAAAGATGGTCTCTGTGTTACTGGATTGTCACTCCTCCCTGATATAAGCATAAGACAGGAAATTCTTCATATGTGAAATAATCCCCAGAGACGCCTGGCTCAGAGAGCAGAAAGAAAGAGAGGTAGAGGACGGAAGTTGGAAGAAAAAGAGAAGATTGTGGAGGAATTCGTGGGCGAGGAGCTGTTTTATAGACTAAAATAAGGGTGTGATGTCGTTGGTCTACGGTGTGTGCCATGTGTGTGTGTTGTGTATATTAGCTGTCTGCTGGGTTGTGTGTGTGAAGACTGGAGCTTACTGACTTAACCACAGGGTGTAGCTCGGGGCTTTGAAGTCCACTCTGCACCATGGGCTGAACTCAAACGCACGCTACTGTACAACATCCCATAATAATTTAATCATGGTTTTTACTCACAGGGAACACTGACGTCTCTATTCCACTTGTAAAAACTCACAGACACTAAGAGAACTTTTAGACCTGATCACAACAACCAGGTGTTTTCATTTAGCTAACAGGCCAATAATTCTTTTATAGACAGGCTTCATTCATTAACCCTCAGTAATACACTCCGCAGGTAATACGGAGATGTTTACTTTTAAAACTGGAGGAAATCTATAATAGCTGGAATTATAATGAATGCGTCAAGTTCAAATGGCAGACGGAGACCTTAGACAGAGGCAGTCCATATTCTAGATGGATACTGTCGAATTCTGAAAGCTTTAAGAAGAAAAAAGGGACAATTCAATTTCAAACCCATCGCTGACAGAAATGCAGTCTGGTTTTGAAGGCCAGAACATATTTCTGACTTTTGACCAGGTTTGATACCAATTTTGGCTGATTTGATTACATTTCTAAGAAATAACAGAATAAACAAGTTACTAGGGATGCTCCGATCGAGTCACGTGACTGGAAATCGGACCGGATTGTGTGATCTTAATCAGAATAGGGTGAAAAAGATTGAATGTAACCGTAGAAATCAACAAAAATGATCTTTTAAATACATTCTGCGTATTTAGATTCTTTAAACGTAACAACTGTGGCTTAGTTTTACTTTTAACCACTTCCACTACATCAGTATTACTTGTTGCATGGATGATAACAACACAGCAACGTCACACACATTACAGGAGAATTCAGACATTACACTGTGCAGTTAGCTAGCAGGCTAACGCAAAGTTATTATATAACATCAGGAAAGCCAAAATGTCTGCAGTTTGGATGTATTTAACAGCAAAGGCAGAGCAACAGACACTTGTAACGTGTGTTTACGGAGTTAACGTTGTGGGGAAAAAACAGAGCTGGTTTCAACACTACACGTGCGATACGCCACCTTAAAAACAAATGTCTTTGTGCTTTTCCTTTTAGGGTCACCACAGCAAATCATCTGCCTTCATTTAGTTCTGGTCAGCAAGCTTAAAAATAAACAGTCATAACAATGTTCAATACTCCCAGTTCACTGCAGCAATTCAGACAAAAGCACGGAGCCAGCCGACGCCGAAAGATAAGTCAAAAACAAAGAGAAACTGCCTACAGACAGGTTAAAGGTCACAGCCATGGTGACAGCATGTAAATGATAAATGGCCTGGCCTTGGATAGCACCTTTCAGAGTCAGAGGACTCCAAAGCGCTTTACACTACAGTGTATCAATCACCCGTTAACACACACATTCACACCCTGGTGGTGATGAGCTACGATGTAGCCACAGCTGCCCTGGGGCGAACTGAGAGAGGTGAAGCTTCTGAGCACAGGCGCCACCGGTCCCTTCGATCACCACCAGCAGGCAGGGTGGGTTACGTGTTGCCCAAGGACACAACAGCAGCATTCTCTGTCGGGAGCTGGGATCGAACCTGCAACCTTTCGATTACTGGAAAAACCACTCGACCTCTACTGCTGCCTCCAAGCATTCACTGCACCCGATGACTGTGGTCGGGTTTTACGGTATCACAGAGCTGAGGTATGAGCTGCCTTCTCGTTTTGTGTGTGTGTGTGTGTGTGTGTGTGTGTGTGTGTGTGTGTGTGTGTGTGTGTGTGTGTGTGTGTGTGTGTGTGTGTGTGTGTGGGCAAAACTAAGACTCTAAAAGTCAGACATGTTCTGCTGTCTAAACCTTGAGTAGACACTAAATAGCAGAGGTGTGACCAAGTCACTGCTTTGCAAGACACAAGTAAGTCACAAGTCTTTCCAGTCAAGTCTCAAGTCAGGTCCAAGTCAAAGACAACCAAGTCCGAGTCGAGTCCAAAGTCAATGATCTGGAAGTCCAAGTCAAGTCCAAGTCTAACTTTGAATTTTCAAGTCACAATCAAGTCATCTGCACAACTTCAATTTAATGACGATGATAATAAATTCCAGAATTAAAGCTTCTTAAAGCTTCGTTTATTTGCTCAAACAAGCAAAAAGTGCAGCTTATTATAAACAAAGTGCTGCTGCATTTAGCTGTGCAAGATCAAACCCAGAACCAAGAATGATTTATGAGTTTTGTCCATGTCGTGCCACTTTTTGCTAAAATATCAAATATGCTCAAGTCATCATCAAGTCAACAGATGCAAATCGATTCAAGTCGCAAGTCATTGGCATTCAAGTCCGAGTCAAGTCGAAAGTCTTTTTAGATTGTATCGTTGTCAGAAGTCATTAAAATAATGACTCGAGTCCAAGTCATGTGACTCGAGTCCACACCTCTGCTAAATAGTAATAAACAATAATGAATCAAAAGGTATATGATCTTATATAAAATCATCTTCTGTGGCTGGTTTCAGTCGGATCAGTAGCAGAGATGTCCCTGTTTCTACTCCTCTTCCTGTTCATAGGAGGTCTGAACTTCCCATGCCATCTGTTTTTAATTAGCAGCTCTACAAGGAGCACGGAGATCTGGACAGCAGTGGTCCAACGCTTAAGTACGGAGGCCTTGCTCTACAACGGCAGCAGGCAGGTGGATGAAAATATTAGATCAGGATGAGCTGACCTTTTGACCCAACTTTATGCCGTCCTTTCTTTAATGAAATTATGTCTCACTGAATATTTTCGGTTTGGAGAGAGGAAATATGTGTCACTGAGGAATGAGGAGCGGAAGTTTCTGGAAGTCATCAGAAACATGCAGACACCATCTGCATGGGACTTTTTCTTCTACAGTAGAGAAGCGACACAACCCAGACACACAGCATTCATAATAAACACCACTTGTTACATGTGGTGGGAAAACCCACACCTCAGCGTGGCACATCACACACACACACACACACACGCACACACACACACACACACACACACACACACACACACACACTCGTCTCAGAGTCAACAACTGTCAAACCGTCATGGAGCCAGTCCGTCATCCAGGCGCTACATGGGGAAACCGCCCTTCAGTAAAGCATCCAAAACCGTCACAACTCCTCGTCATCACCATCCCCCAAACTGGAATGAGTCACAACAGGAGGATTGGGAATGCACACAACATTTCTTGGGCTGTTGGATGGAGGGAAACCAAAAGCACGCCACCCTCATGATAAATGATGAACAATGTGTTATGTTCTGACATCTATTTCCACTGAGTCCCCCAGCTGCAACCAAAGGGGCACGATGAATGGTTTCACATGTTCTAGACCATGTTATGAAAAACTGATTTACGTAACACAAAATAAGAAGTCCCATGAACCTCCCAACCTGCTCCTAGTACGGAGTGTATTCTATTTTTTTATTACTCAATAAAATAAACTTCTAAAAAGGAACTAAAATGAAGAAAGTTGAGATCCAATTTTAAGAAATATTTTATTTATTAAAGGCTGGATTACAACCCTTTTTCTTCCATTTGATTCAAGTTTTACTTTCTAAAAGATGTGTAGAGATGTACAAAATCAGCTTTTTTTATCCATTTCTGATGTCTAAATACAGTCTAAGTTGTCTCGTCTCGTCTTCTTCTGCCTGTCCGGGTCTGGGTCGCGGGGACAGCATCCCAACTAGGGAGTTTCAGACCGTCCTCTCCCCGGCCACCTCCACCAGCTTCTCCGGCAGGACCCCAAGGTGTGCCTGGGCCAGTTCGGAGATGTAACCTCTCCAACGTGTCCTGGGTCGACCAGGCGGCCTACTGCCGGCAGGACATGCCTGGAACACCTCCCTGGGGAGGTGTCCAGGTGGGATCCTAACAAGATGCCCTAACCACCTCAACTGACTCCTCTCAATATGGAGGAGCAGCGGCTCTACTCTGAATCCCTCCCTATCCCTAAGGCTGAGCCCAGCCACCCCACGGAAAAAACTCATTTCAGCCGCTTGTATCCACGATCTTGTTCTTTTGGTCATTACCCAAAGCTCACGACCATTGTTGAGGACTGGGCGGTAGATCGACTGGTAAATGGAGAGCCTTGCTTTCCGGCTCAGCTCCTTCTTCACCACAACAGACCGCTTCAATGTCCGCATCACTGCAGATACTGCCCCAATCTACATGACGGGAGACCGACAGTCTAACACTTAATTTCCTATACCAATACTAAATCATTTTAGGTAGCTAACATGACAAATCTATCATTCAAACTTTAACTTTAAACATTACCTTTGCAAAATATGATTACTTCAATTTAAGTTACGGCAGTTGAACCAAACAAAAAAAAAAAGCTAAAAAAATGACCACGGCTTTGTAATATTTTGACATATTAAGTGAGAAAAGAAGTAGTTAAGGAGTTGGATGTATAACGTGTGCATTGTACGTAAACGTTGTGTCATTTTAGGAGTAAAGAAAGAGATAAGATGAATTTTCCAATGCCAATTTTAGCCAATAATATCAGACATCCCTATAATCTAGTTTATAATCTGTAATTAGACATTACTCAGGCATAGGGCTGCACAATATATCGTAAATATATTGTTATCACGATATCAGCATGCACAATATGCATATCGCAAAGAACAGATAAATATCGTAATGAATGGTCGGCTCAAATGTTTGCTACACATGATGCATTCTGTCATTCAAACAAAAGCATTACGTTTTTTTAACACATCAAATGGAGCTCTTCACCCATTTGGCCAATTGGGTGGGTTCCCATAGGTTAGAGTCCCGCCCCCGAGGCGGACGGCACTTCATTTTGATGGTTAGCAAACACCTGAGTTAGCCTAGTTCTGCTCTTTCTGCTGATTCTGCTTTTCCAGGGATCCACTGATTGCCTTTTCTTTTTTCCTTTCCTCACATCTTTTGCTTTTCTCATTTTTTACTTCTTTGTTTTTGATTATTGTAGTTCCTGAGTTACGTTTTTATTTATCACAAGTAATATCCTCATCGCAATATTAATCATTGTTATGGAATATCGCAGGTTTTCCTAATATTGTGCAGCCCTACTCAGGCACGTCTCCAGTTTTTGCTCAGATTTTTAAAAATTGTTTAAATCTTCTTTTTTCATTCACATAAGTGACACCAGTCTATTACTAGGTGCTGCGATGGACAGAAGACAAAGGTGGGAGACAGAACTTCGTGGAACATCGCTGCCATCATCTGCAAGAGTTGCAGTGGGTGCCCCAGTCCCAGGGCTCTTACTTACTACACATTTCTTTTAATGCTGTGACAAAATGTTAGTATTTTAGTGACTGTTAGCATATAGCAGCTAATGCTATGTATGTGAGTAGGATGTTGAATAAACCCGAACAAAGTTCACAGGTTTAGTACGCTATCCACTGCAAAAGCAGAAACATAATTTAGCTTCAATTGCTCACCCTTGTTGCGACAGATTGGGTTGTCGGCTCAAACCCCGGCTATATGACTAGTTTATACTTCTCCGTCAGCAACTTTGTGCTCAAACACACACGTATTGGCCGAGACGTTTTCCATTTACACTTCTCCGTCGTTGTGTCGGTGTCCTGAAGCAATTCTCAGCCAGGACAGCAGAGGGCACAGTGCTGTTCTGGCGCACCTTTCACATTCTAGCCACGTCTCTACAACCAGTGAGTGAATGTGTTTGTGAACGGGTTGTAAAGCACTTTGGAATCCTCTGACTCAAAAAAGAGCAAATCTCTTATTATTATTATTTTGTTTCTGTCAGTGGTTTAAATTAAGTCAAAACAGCGATAACGATGATCTACGCTGCAGACAAAAACCAAAAATACCAGGAGCATCCGAATGAGTGATGATGTCGGGAAACAACGGATCAATACACTCAAACTTACTGTGCTTTAAACAGCAAAGAGAGGAGGTCGTGTTTGAAATCCATCCACAGATTTCCTGTGTGGGGAGGAAGTGTCTCAGCGAGGCTTTCACCTCGAGGTGCTCTGAGTGCAGGCTATTAGTGTAAGTGATACGGCAATATTGTGGTCAGAGCGAGACACTGGATGAGCGTACAGCATCTCCAGGACTCGAGGGCTTAGAGGATGTTGGCAAAGTGTCTTTCATTAACATAACAGGATGAAGTGAGGACCGAAGCAGGAGTTGTTATGAACAAAAAGTAGGGCAGCATCACAGGTTCGATGCACTGAGACCTTCGGTTCGGTGAAAGCGTAATGACTTCCTGCACTTGAGGGATTGAAGGGTGAGGTCATTCATCATTTGACGTGTGCATGCTTGGAGCTCAGGACATGTCTATCTGATTACTACTGTGTCCTGCTGTAAACTCGGATCTGCTGTTGTGTCCAGTTACAGAACATGAGGGAAAGGCTTCAGGTCCAACAAATCTCCAGTACTTTAATTTGCAAACACTAACCCCCCCCCCCCCCCCCCCAAACTCAAAGGATAGTGACACTAGAAAGCTGAAGACCCAACATGAGCTGCAGTGACAGCACCTTTCTTCTTATCCGGCTCTCAGAGAGTACAGACGCTTTTGCTTCAGCTCCCTTATCTGCTTTTCCCAAGGCTCTCTGTCCTGTCTGCCTACAGAGCACTTCTTTGCATTCCTCCTGAAAATCACTACTTCTTTTTGGAAAATGGACTTAATTAACTGGTCATTCAATGCGATTGTTAAGATTTTATCTACGATGAGAACGGAGAAGGGGGCTCCCACCTGTCCTCAAGGGACATACGCAGCGGGATATGCACTTGATTCTTGGGAGGTCTGGCGAATCGTGTGCCTCTCTCAGTTGTCCATCGAGGACGTGGAAGAGTTGTGGATATTCGGCCTGATGATCATTGGATTTCTTCTGATTGGAGTGGGTGGATATCTGGTTTTCTGGAAATTTGGGAAGACGGGAGCGATTGGAGTGCGACCCGTACCCACGGAATGTGCCGCCCGTGCGGTGACCTCACAGACTGGGACGTTACTCGAGGTGAATCGTAAACTGGACAATGTCCTCGAGGCATTGCCTGTGTTAGTGCGCAAGATGGATGTCATCTCGGAGAGGGTCGCCGGACGGTGTGGGGATGTTTAGAACGCATAAATTGGCTTCACTGGTGGACATGAATGATCACATAATAGACTCCAAGGCAGAGAGGACAATTATCTCTGTCTGCCCTAAACAAAGTCTTGTTATCCTAATCTGACGCCAAGGCAGCCTCCAAAGCTGCCATCAATATCAACCCCCATGAAAGGAGGAATGTAGACAGATGCTGTGACCCGACCTTCCCCCCCCCCCCCTGCCTTCAGATTGTGACTTCTGCTTCGAGGTCATCAACCTGCAGGAAACTCAATGTGCTCTCTGGCCCTCCTCTTTCCCTCCCACCTGTTTGACTGCAGCTGGCTGAGCACTGTACACTGGCAGCTCCCGTTGGAGGATTCAGGAGTCAAGTTCCTATGCTCTGGGTCACTGGAGCGCTGGCAATAAAGCTCATTCTGATTCTGATTCTGATGAGGGAAAGGCTTCAGGTCCAACAAATCTCCATGACTTTACCCCCCCAAACTCAAAGGATAGTGACACTAGAAAGCTGAAGACCCAACATGAGCTGCAGTGACAGCACCTTGTTACCATGACACAGAAATAATTCACCACGGTAACAGCTTATTTTGGAAACAAAGGCGGAAGAAGAAAGAAGATCCAAGAACTGTGATGGCAGAGCTCTTAATTGGCAACGACACGTTTCAATGCCATGAAATACAAGACCAGCAGCCATCATGAATCAGTTGTAGGCGTGCGTCTAAAGATGACTTTCAGAAAGGTTCAACAAAATCAATCTAGTAGTTCAGGTAGAAATTTTACATTAAACATGTACAGAAGATCTTATAGCCTACTGTTTGGGCCACAGATGACAGATAATAACAATGACAAGAAGTTCCTATTAATTTGATAAATTCTAAATAATGAAGAAAACATTTAACATTCTGCCTTAAATCTGGGTTAATCAAAAGGTATTCTGCAAGAGATGTCACTTCATTAATGGGGTGATTCATGATTCATCCAAAGGAAAAGTGACGTTGCTGCAGGGGAAGACCAAATGAACCCGTCGCAGGTGAGTCCGTCCATCAGGAAGGAGCTGGGAGCAGTGCCGGTGTCAGCTCTGCAGCAGACTGACACCGGCACACATGAAACTGACTGGGTGTTGCTTTGGCTCTGCACAACTGAATCAGACATATGTGAACACACACACACACACACAGACACACACACACACACACACAGACACAGACACACACACACACAGATTGATGTCCAACTAGACCAAGCCTCGTTGTCAACACGTCAAAGCAGATTGAGTCTTCCAAGTTTTCTCACTTAGTAGCTGAGATCCATACCGGTTTCTGTGTCTGTTGAAGGGATGAACAGGAAATAGCTGAGTTGGAGAACAATCGAGCCCGATGAAATGCATTCTGGGACTTTTGGCTTGAAAAGTGCAATGCTGTGCTGAGTTAGTGGTGAGAATGTGGACGAATAAAACTCTGATGAGGTTCTGTCTGATCTGAACTGAGGAAAGCACAAAAAAATGAGGGTAATGAGGTGATGTCAAGAAATAAAGGCCTTATCGTTCTTATATAAATGATAAATGACACGCACTTGTATAGCACCTTTCAAGGTCAGAAGACTCCAAAGCGCTTTACACTACAGTGTATCATTCATACATTCACACACACTGGTGGTGATGAGCTACGATGTAGCCACAGCTGCCCCGGGCCGCACTGACAGAGGCGAGGCTGCCACACACAGGCGCCATCAGTCCCTTTGACCGCCACCAGCAGGCAGGGTGGGTTAAGTGTCTTGCCCAAGGACCCAACAGCAGAATTCTCTGTCCAGAGCCGGTATCGAACCTGCAACCTTCCGATGACCTCCTGAGCTACCGCTGCCCTAGAACAACAAATCACAGCTATTTTACGGTTTTCCGCTATTTTATTTAATGTTCTAGTGACTTTTTTGCCCCAACTTTAAGACTTGATTGTAACTGCTAACTATCATCATGATGCACCAAGACCACTCAATAGCTTTATAAGGGTTTTCAATTACCAGAGGTCTTTATAATGGGGCGACGGTGGCACAGGAGTTAAGTGCTCGCCCCGTAATCGGAAGGTTGCAGGTTCGAGCCCCGAACAGTCCGTCGCTGTCGTTGTGTCCTTGGGCAAGACACTTAACCCACGTTGCCTGCTGGTGGTGGTCGGAGGGACTGGTGGCGCCAGTGCTCGGCAGCCTCGCCTCCGTCATCCCCACCAGTGTGTGAATGTGTGTTTGAATGGGTGAATGACTGTGTTGCAAAGCGCCTTGGGGGGTTCCAAGAGCTCTAGAAGGCGCTATATCAAATACAGGCCATTTTTACCATAATGTCCCAAAATCATTGGCTATCCTTGTTAAACTCATTCAGAAAGTCAGTTGGTAATTTTATACTCATTTCATGAAACAAAGTCCATCATTTAGCAGAAAAACTGTCAATGCTTTTGTTTAATGCTTTTTTATTCTTAATTCAGCAAATGTGTCATATGGGGGTGTGTATGGCAATAATCTGGCGATATGATATAAATCACAATATGATATTATGCAATAACAAAAGCCAGATGATATTTGTAATTTTTAAGACTAACTCTACTTGGGAAACTCTGGCCAGAATCTTCCAAGACACATCTTGTTATTACGAGACCTCGCTGTTCCGTCAGAATGAAAGCGGTAAAAACGCTGCCACCTAGTGGTCAGTTTCAATAGCAACACACAAAAGAAATACACTAAATGTGGTAACACTGTACAATAACGGTCACTTTATTGCGTTACTTAGTGCATTATTAAGCATTAATAAACAAAGGGTTCCTTTATTAACGTTCCTGGTATTGTTAATAAGTGTTCTTAAGGTTAGGACAAAGGGCTGGGAAGGGGGGGTCTGCTTAGTAATGCATTACATAATATGGTTAAGTAGTTGCTAATTATTTAATAGTTCATTAATGTTAAATATTGCACTAAGTAACATTAATGAAGGGACACTTATTTTAAAGGTAACGCTGCTTTAAATGATCAATTCAACGTCATAACACGAAATATCATATAAGTCTTTTAAATCACACACAAACACACACACACACACACACACACACACACACACACACACACACACACACACACACACACACACACACAAGTTTAGGTGTAGGCACTTAGAAAGCATGTCTGAGAAAAGTTCCCACTCATTTGAGTGGGAGCTAAACTCCATCTATTCTGATGTTACGTGTAAATCACGTGTTTTATTTGATCTGTTGGCAGTTTGGAAAAACCCCCAACACATCCGGGTAAAAGGCTCTTTGACTGGGCAAGCTGAGAGGTCGTGGAGTAAAATAGGACTATTATGGGGGATGGTTCATTGCCCCAAGAATGAGGAGTTACTTTCAATAGATTGTGTCTGAACCTATCAATGACTGCAGTGTGAGAAGGTACAAGACACATAAGAAAGCGTGGAAACCCTCTTACCCTGTATCGACCATCAGAACTATTTAATGAAACAAGCAGAAAAAAAACTACTTCGGTCAGCAAAACCGTTTAATTAGAAAATTTATGATAATCAGATCTCAGAGATTTCATTCATTGCAAACGGAATGTTAAACATCTTTTAAAGACTGGTTATTTTGACAGAAATATGAAGTGATTTTTATCAGACTTGGACCATGGATGAACAGAAAATGCACCATTTAGGGGTAGCATTAGCAGCTTGCTAATACAATCTCAAATCTCAAACTGGAATGAAACTTTACAGATTGGAGCTGTTTGATAGGTACTTTCCACCATTACCTCAGTGCAGCATCGTCCAGTTTGGAGTGGTTCCATTGCGCCCTCAAAAACATAAAGAGAGCCGAGGATAACTAGCGGCAGACACAGAGAAGCTTGAAGAATACCTCGCAAAAAAACTCTAAAAACATGAATGTTTAATTCCCCGCAACTGGAGGAGTGAAAAGATGCGCAGCAAACATTTTATTTGTGGACAGAAATGACAGGAGACGTGGGTTTAGAGGTGGCGAGCGCATGAAGAGGTGGAGGAGAACGAGGGACAAATTTGTCTGTTATAAAGTCTCTTATATACGAAAAACACAATATGAACACACTATCTTGGACCGGATACATGACAGGATACCACAGAACAGCGCTACGCCCCCTGGTGTCCTGGCGGGGAATTGCTTTGCAACAATACCCAGGAGACGGAGAAGTATGAGAGCAAAACGTCTCCGTCCGTGCGTGTGTCTCTCCCTTTTGGAGCTGATGGAGAAGCATGAATCAGGCTTTAGTCCTGGGTGCACTCAGACTAGCCATTAGCTCATCAGTCCTGAAGCCTTTAAACTCCATTTCACAATACAGAGATGTTTTATTAAAAACTAACGTGTGTTAGAGAAATCCCTAAAGCTAATGGCAATACGCTAACTGGTGGTACTACCTGTAAAATTGAAGCAAATTTCCAACACTGTGCAAAGCAACCTGGTGAAAGTTAAGCATGAGGTCAATAGCAGCTAAGGGCAGGAGGGAATTACAACGTCCCAAATAAAACATATGGCTTCGGATTAGCATCTGAATGTGGACAGATCCACAAGCAATCTCCTTCTCCTCCTTTTCCCCCACAGGTGAGCAGAGGTAAAGGAGGATTGGGAAAGAGAAATCAATAATAAGCAATCTGAAGGGTTTAAACTCTAAAAGCGGGGAAAGCTAGAGACCTTACATACTACTGATACGATAAATTACAATGTGTGTAAAACTTATAGCATTACAGCTGAGAGGGAAGATGAGATTGCAGCATAGACGTTCACTGAGATAACATCAGAGCTGAGTGAACCTGCTTTGAACTTCCTGTGTGGGCAGAGGAATCATGCTGGTATCAACAAGGAGGCATGTTTGTGCATTAGAGGTCTCTTGTTGATTTACAAAACCCATGATCAAAACCCAGAATCATCAAACCAACTGGGTAAACTGCCAATGAAGAAAGATCATCTGTAACTCAGTAACTGATGTTCATATGCACGGAAAAGGAAACTGATTCTTGGAGGTCAACCATCGAACACCTGACACAACCGCATAAGTGTTGGTTTTGCAGCAAATGTATCCACTTCCATCATTTCTGTTGCAAAACATGAACGTGGTTATTTAGACAAATATTAAAATCGTGATTATTTAACTCGATTAGTCATCAGTGTGGGAACAATGTATCAAGGGACACCAAAGCACTAGACTGTTTTGTATGAACTATATGCACTTTACCAACTTTTTATAGTTGCTTATTTTAAATGAAAACCTAAAAACACAAATAGGCTTGATTTATAAAAGTACTTATTTTGGATGAGAATAAAAAAAACACAAAAAAATGTTCTGACTTAGAAACACATGTATTAACCACATGAACACAACAATCATGAGTAGCGCTCACGGGTTGTGACGCTTGTGGGAGGATGGAACTTTCCTGAATTCAATTTCCAGGGCTGTTGAAGAAAAGTGACAGATTTAGGAATGTTTGGTGACTTGTTAAACCAAGTTGTGACTGACCAGAGACAACATTTTTGAAGAGTGACATTTTAGCTAATTATATTCTTTTAGAATAGCTGCCTTGCTTGTTTTAGGCACTGTGATGCAGACTCGACTCAAAGAAAAGCCCAAGTTTAAATAATCCAAAGTTGATTCCAAAGCTGCTTCAAACGAGCCACTGCCATCTTAGTTTTGCTCAGCTGCAGTAACAACTCGACCATGAAACCGACAGAGCACTGTGGTTGGGCCAACCAAACTTAGAGAGCGCTGTGATTGGACAACCAATCCAAGACAGCGCTATGATTGATCAACCAAAACTAGAGAGCGCTGTGATTGGCCAACCAAACAAAGAGAGTGCTGTGATTGGCCAACCAAAACTAGAAAGCGCTGTGATTGGCCAACAAAACAAAGAGAGAGCTGTGATTGGCCCACCAAAGTGAAAGAGTGCTGTGATTGGCCCACCAAACAAAGAGAGTGCTGTGATTGGCCCACCAAACAAAGAGAGTGCTGTGATTGGCCCACCAAACAAAGAGAGCATTGTCATTGGCCAACCAAAACTAGAGAGCGCTGTGATTGGCCAACAAAATAAGAAGAGGGCTGTGATTGGCCCACCAAAGTGAAAGAGTGCTGTGATTGGCCCAGCAAACAAAGAGAGTGCTGTGATTGGCCCACCAAACCAAGAGAGTACTGTGATTGGCCCACCAAACAAAGAGAGTGCTGTGATTGGCCCACCAAACATAGAGAGTGCTGTGATTGGCCCACCAAACAATGAGAGTGCTGTGATTGGCCCACCAAACCATGAGAGTGCTGTGATTGGCCCACCAAACTAAGAGAGTGCTGTGATTGGTCTACCAAACCAAGAGAGTGCTGTGATTGGCCCATCAAACAAAGAGAGTGACGTGATTGGCCCACCAAACAAAGAGAGTGATGTGATTGGCCCACCAAAGAGAGTGCTGTGATTGGCCCACCAAAGTGAAATAGCGCTGTGATTGGCCCACCAAACAAAGAGAGTGCTGTGATTGGACCACCAAACAAAGAGAGTGCTGTGATTGGCCTACCAAAAAAAAAAGAGAGTGCTGTGATTGGCCCACCAAACAAAGAGAGTGCTGTGATTGGCCCACCAAACAAAGAGAGTGCTGTGATTAGTCTACCAAACAAAGAGAGTGCTGTGATTGGTCTACCAAACAAAGAGAGTGCTGTGATTGGTCTACCAAACAAAGAGAATTATATTATTGGCCCACCAAACCAAGAGAGTGCTGTGATTGGCCCATCAAACCAAGAAAGTGATGTGATTGGCCCACCAAACAAAGAGAGTGATATGATTGGCCAACAAAACCAAGAGAGTGCTGTGATTAGCCCACCATTCAAAGAGAGTGATGTGATTGGCCCACCAAACAAAGAGTGCTGTGATTGGCCCACCAAACAAAGAGTGCTGTGATTGGCCCACCAAACCAAGAGAGTGCTGTGATTGGCCCACCAACGTGAAAGAGCACTGTGATTGGCCTACCAAACAAAGAGAGTGATGTGATTGGCCCACCAAACAGAGAGTGCTGTGATTGGCCCAGCAAACAAAGAGAGCGCTGTGATTGGCCCACCAAAGTGAAAGAGTGCTGTGATTGGCCTACCTAGCCAAGAGAGTGCTGTGATTGGCCCACCAAAAAAAGAGTGCTGTGATTGGCCCACCAAACAAAGAGAGAGCTGTGATTGGCCCACCAAACAAAGAGTGCTGTGATTGGCCCACCAAACCAAGAGAGTGCTGTGATTGGCCTACCAAACAAGGAGAGTGCTGTGATTGGCCTACCAAACAAGGAGAGTGCTGTGATTGGCCTACCAAACAAAGAGAGTGCTGTGATTGGCCCACCAAACAGAGTGTTGTGATTGGCCCACCAAACCAAGAGAGTGCTGTGATTGGCCCACCAAACAAAGAGAGTGATGTGATTGGCCCACCAAACAAAGAGAGTGATGTGATTGGCCCACCAAAGTGAAAGAGCGCTGTGATTGGCCCACCAAACAAAGAGATTGCTGTGATTGGCCCCCAAACAAAGAGAGTGCTGTGATTGGCCCACCAAAAAAAAAAGAGAGTGATGTGATTGGCCCACCAAACAAAGAGAGTGCCGTGATTGGCCCACCAAACAAATGGGCAATTCCCATCTGTACCGGGCCGGGTAGCCCCAGTCGGCCCCAGTCTGGCCCGGTTGATTCCACACATCCTTGTCTTAAGCCCATGTGAGCTGATTCTACCCACCAATCAGAGGCTTGCTCTAATGGAAGGTGTGAATTTGCTGTCAGCAGTGGGTGTGTTGGCCCGGGTCGGCCTGAAGCAGACCCCCTCGAGAAGAGGGCTGAGAATGAGCCTTGGTTGGCCCAGAAAAATACCAGGCCACCCAGATATGTAAACAACCTAAGCTACCCGGCCCGGGCCAACCCGGTACAGATGGGAATGGCCCAAAAGAGTGTGCTGTGATTGGCCCACCAAACAAAGAGTGCTGTGATTGGCCCACCAAACAAAGAGAGTGATGTGATTGGCCCACCAAAAAAAGAGAGAGCTGTGAATGGCCCACCAAAGTGAAAGAGTGCTGTCATTGGCCCATCAAACAAAGAGAGTGCTGTGAATGGCACGTCAGACTGGTCAGGGCTGAGGATGTTCCAATGGAGCGTGGCTAGACCGACATGCGGAACAAAATCTTTTTGCTTCTATTGTGCGTCTAGATAGGCTACAGGATTACTGCCATAGGAACCAATTCACAGTGGTTCAAACTCAAGCCTTGCACATTTGCTCGCCATTGTGTGTTGTCAGGCAGTCACAACCTAGAGAAATACTGGCTTTACATTTATTTAAATGGGCATCAAAAAGGCCAAACCCAAACACCAAATCTGTCACAGAAAGGTAAGGCTCTTGAGTCTGTGAGCTCTTGAGTTAATGACCAGTTCATCACCAGCTACTGTCAGCCCTAAAAGAGTACCCCCCCCCCCCCCCCCCCAAATCAGGTCAAGCAGAAATTAAAATTTCTCTTTGTCACAAAGCTCATTGTAGAGAACAACACTTTCTCTACCCAGAAGGCATTCACCCACATCTGTTGTGGCTCCAAAATAAATCGAATGGCTCCTTTCGCTGACTTAGACAAGTGTCGCTGGGGATAACTCAATTAACCATAGACATTTAAAGCTCACTAGTAGTCACCTTTTATTTAGATTGGGAATCTAAATAAGTAAAAACTCTCCTGGCACTCTGATCGAAGTTTGTAGAAATTAAAAAGACTCAACTGTGCAAAAGGGTCAAATGTTTAATTCTACTCGGGGTAATCTCAGGTCAAAATGAACAGGAAAGAATGTCATTTTCTACACATTTGCCTGTATCCTCTCACTACACAGAGGGTCCACACACTGTTACTCAAAAGGGTCATTCCTTTGAGAGAGGTGGTTTCCATGGCAGGGGTTGCCATGGGTACGAGGGGCCCTGATGGCCCCAATAAAGCAGTGGGCACTGTCAAAACAACACAGTCAGTCTGGGCTGGAGGATCCTCGTGAATTCTTCATTCCTCTGGTTTTCATTAATGAGCTACGTACCAGGATGATGGAAACAATGGTCCAAAATGTAAGCCCAGGTGTGTTACGTTGGATATAACGCTCCTTATTGTGGATTTATAGAAGCCAATTTATACAAGCAGAAAGTTTCCGCTTCCTGGATTCCCAGAAAATATACTCTTCCTGGAAACCATCCAAGATGTCCACCAGAACACAGCCAGCTGTTGTGTTCCTGCAGTTGTGTCAAAGACAGACTCCCAGAGAGCGTGATGTCCCACCCGTACATCCATGCACTCCCATCTGTTTCTGTGTTTCACACCGGCTTCTCAAAGCGTTCCCAAAAATCAGACAAATCCGTTCAAACAAAAACACACTTAGCACATGAGAATTCCCCAACTCCTGAGAAGGGATTTACTCTTGAATCCTTGGGGATTTATCTCCATGACATTTTTAACCAACGGGTGAAGTGGAACACTGATGTGACACAAAGAAAGTTCATTAAAGTGAGAAGCAACCTGATCTAGTTTTAACAATGAGCCTCATTCAGCCCTCCCTAACACTTCCCTCAGTGTGTTGTAGTAAAAAACTTTGTCAGAGCTCTGTTTGTCAAAGGATGAGGAGGAAAACAGCCCAACTGTTTAGCTTTCACATCTGGAAACCATAAAGAACTACTTAGCTTAGCTTTTGCGCTAGGCTAATGGCAGCTCTGTGACCCCTTCAGGCAGATGCTAAGGCTCATTTGTGGTTGTTTGGGGTTGGTCTGTAAAAATGAGTCCAGCTTTACGTGTGCTGCTGCCTCAAGAACAAACCACAAAATCCTAAAATAGCTCAGACTGACGGACAAGAGAAGGGATTGTTCTGAAACGTATGTTTCCCAAGGGGCCTGTTCAGGACCTCAAACTTCATGGAAACAAAAACTTAGAATGAAATCAGAGATTTAACATACAGGAATAAATCAAACTGGAAATCTTTATTGCATGAGACTGAGCAGGGGATAATATGGTCATATACAAGTGTATTTTCTCTGTGAAAGTTGTTTAAAAAAAGGACTAAACTGTCTTTCCCTGTAGGGTTGATGAGCTAACTACTAGTCAAGACTAGCTAAAGTGCTAAAACAGCTCAGAACTTCTAAATTTTACATCAAGTTATGCAAGCGTTTTTATAAACCAAAATATCACAATTAATTTAGGAGCACATCCTTCCAGCTCAGCTCTCTCTTCACGACAACAGACCGGTACAACCCCTGCACCAATCCGCCTATCGATCTCTCGCTCCATCTGTCCTTTACTTGTGAAAAAGACCCTGAGAAGTTAGAGGAGCCAGTGTTCCCCCTACATAGGCTCAGGCATGGCGCTGCGCCAAGGCTGAAAATCCAGTGCCATGTAATCACCCCCCACGGGAAAAAATAACACACACACACACATATATATATACATACATACATATATACATACATACATACATGTATATATATATATATATTTTTTTTTATGCAATATACTTGTATTTGTTAACATTTACTGGGCCCAACCCTTTTTCTTAGGTCCGCCCACAAATAGGTTTTTGGCTATGCCACTGATCTTAAATACCGTATTTTCCGGACTATGAGTCGCACTTTTATTCATAGTCTGGGCGGTCCTGCGACTTGTACTCCGGAGCGACTTATATACCAAATTATGTAGGCTATACTGCACTGCTGCTGTAGGCCGGCTCCGGACCAGGAATGAGCCCCCCTGCCCCGCTGGGAATAAAAAACACACAGCCATCATCTGCTAGAGCCTGTTGCGCGCCATTGCGCACTGGAACCGACCCAGGTTTCAGCTCCTCTGCCCCGCCATCACCTGCTGCAGCCTGTGGCGCTCCTGCGAGCTGGCTCGGACCCAGGAATGAGCTCTCCCCACCCGCTGGGAGGGTTTGAAACACCGCCATCCTCTGCTGGAGACCGTGGCACGCTGCTGCGCCCTGATTGTTTATTCTATTATTGTTACCGGTACTTGTCTTGCAATGTGAGCGCTTTGTCTCAGATTTTGTAAGAAAAATAATAAAATTTCCCCCCAAAATGCGACTTATAGTCCATCCATCCATCCATTGTCTGAGCCCGCTTGTCCATGTAGGGTCACGGGGGGCTGGTGCCTATCTCCAGCGGTCAATGGGCAATCAGGCAGGGTACACCCTGGACAGAGTGCCAGTCCATCGTGGACTTATAGTCCAGTGTGACTTACATATGTTTTTTTTCTTCTTCAGTGTTTCCCTTACATAGGCGTAGCCGTGGCAGCCCACCACGGCTGAAATCCCAGCGCCACGCCTACAAGATCCCATTTTATAGATTTTTTTGTGTGTGTGTTGTTTCCTGAAGAAGCAGCGGGAACTACTGTGTTGTTGCTTGTGATCACAGCCGGCAGGCAGCAAGGAGGAGGAGGCAGGGCAGGATGGTTACAGCTAGGGATGAGCCAGATACTCATCTGAGTATGGATTAAGCATTTTTGACGAATACGTGCATGAAACAAGTAAAACTCGTAAATATCTGTAATCGTGCTGAAGGAAAATCCTCATTGGGTAACTGTCCGCCCCTCCCTACACACAAAACTGCAGCCGGAAGCTCAGTCTGGCCCCTGCATCCACGCGCACACGCACAGAGAGATACACACACAGGCCTAGTCCACACGTAGCCGGGGTTTTTTGAAAACGAATATCCGCCCCTCCAAAAACTTGCATCCAAACCACCGCGTTTTAAAAACAAACTCTGTCCACACGTACCCGGATAAATACGTTGTTAAGGACATGCCAGACCTGTAGGCGGCAGTACTTCCCCCGTTCCTAACCTCATCCTTCGTCTGTGGTCTTCCGCAAGGAGCAGTAATCCCGCTTGCAAAAACAAACGAGCAGAAAGCGCTTGGACAATTGATGGATCGGGTAGTGACAGAGCGCAGCTCTGAGGGCTTCCATGCTGTCGACTAGTGTAAACACAGGTCGCACACGTGATGTCAGCATTTTTTGTCGCGGAAAGTGACGCTGCGGACCTTAAAACTCCAGTTTTGTCCGTCCACACGCAGACACCCAAAACGGAGAAAATGCAGATCTTCACTTTGGCCGGAGTTTTTAAAAAGATCCGTTTTCGTGTGAAAAAACTCCGTTTTTGTGTGGATGACAGGCCAAAACGTAGACAAATATCTACGTTTTGGCAGATCCCCGGCTACGTGTGGACAGGGCCACAGACAGTAACAGATCTCTCTGTGCTTGCTTCACTGTTGCTCACGTTTCTTCAGTACTCCCTAGGTTTTCTTCAGCTCACCTCTCTTTCGGTTGAATATTTAAAGTGACTTTTTTCGTAACGTACGTGGTGCATTTGACAAGACAGAGCTGAAAACGGCTTGTGCATGCGTCGGTCACTGCCTCCGCTCCGGTCGGGTTTTTTTTTATTTTAACTCTCTCTCCCTCTCTATCTCTCTCTCACACACACACACACACACACACACACACACACACACACACACACACACACACACACACACACACCTTAATCAGCATTGTTTTGTTTAACTGTGTGTGGGAAAAATGTCAACTTTAGGAAAAAATCAGTTTAATCAAATCAAAATAAAATGGTTCTAGTATTTCATATTTCATTGCTCCAACAGCATGAGTTCAGATGCATTACTTCATGCATATTAATGTTCTAATTTTACTGAAAAATTGGGTGCATCTGACCTGTTGTATTTTTCTCTGAAATGAGATCAAATCAGTGCTTCTGTATGTTGTCTCCTCTCTGCACTAGAAAAATTTTACTTTATTATAATGTTCACCGTAATGCATCTTGATGTTCTTAACAAATACATTAAATCAAAGATATTGGTCAATAATGCCAAATATGTAAATATGTGTTTCAGTCATTTTTATACTGGCTTAAAAATACTTCATTAAGTCTACTAAGCAGGGGTGTAGAACGTGTTTAATGGGGCCAGCCCAGTAACGATCTTGGACCAAAATACAGGGGGCAGAAAGTCAAATAAAGGGGGGTAGAAGGAGATGTTTTTCCAGACGCCAAGAGAAATTAAATGCCAAATCCTCCCTGCAAAGTGTGTCACTGAAAGTTTAAAACAAAAATTATTCTTGTGTAAATATTGGTGTATTGGCCTTTAATACTAGTTATTAAAATGCAGCAGTTGCTGGATTAGTCCAGTTCAAAGTGGAGTGCATCAAATAAAACAATATTAACATAAAGGTGAGACGTGTCATACCCCCCCCCCCCCCCCCCCCCCCCACACACACACACACACACCACCACCACCACCACCACAGCTGGAAAAGTTTCTAGGGGAAACACTGTTCTTCATTATACATTTTATGGCCGGTGCGACTTACACTCCAAAAAATACAGTAAATTGAATGATTTTTACACTAAATTGCACCACATTTAACTTACAAATGATGATGATAATGAAGTTTTCCAGCTTGCAAATCTAATAATTCCCATTTAAAAGCATTTCAAACATTAAAGCTCATGGAAAAGCATCTGGTTGCATCACAACATTACCCAGAAGATGTCAACAGCCCAGATGTTGGCATTCTTGCACCTCAATTAGAGGTGTGAAACCACGAGGAGTCAGTAAAAGCTCAAGGATATGTGATTACCTCACGGAGCTGGAGCTAGCACTTCCTGTTGAAATAGACGGGGTTTTTTTTAGGGTTTATGGAACGCATTCAAACAAACTGGACTCCAGTTATTTTGCACGCCCCTTTATGTACGAGCTGTCCGACCTCGAGGATTATCTAACAAGTTTCCAAACCTCTGAAAATATTACAGATGCCAGTAACATTGAAAGAATGCCCCGCATGAGTGTCCTCCTATCTGTCGGGGAGCGTCATCCACGAGGAATGAAATGTGACACTGGCTGTCAGGGCTTGTTTGGGGAAACTCGGCCCTGGTGCAAGGGCAAACGGTGTGGATGAATGATTAGAGAGGCCAGGATGTACCGAGGAGATAAATACTCCACATCTTATACTCAATTAGGACTTTTACAAGTCATATAAAATGTGTTTTAGTAGTCAGCAGGTCATAAGTAAGAAGCAGGGCATTTGAGAAGGCGTAAGCAGGTCAGTGTGCCATTCAACTTCCCTGACGTATCTGTGAATTAGACTTAATCACCTTCTAAACCACAGTTCTGCCAGCTCTCATTAGGCACCTGTGGCACAAAAAGCCTCAGGAAGGTGGAGCAGCAGGAGACCGGGACGCGTCCCGTGTCCTTAAACGATCAGTCGGCCCACAAACAATCCCAGCTTTACTCCAAACACCGCTCCAATGCAAGCCTTTGTGTGCAAGAAGCAGCCAAGATGTCTCATTTCCAGTGGGGCGCTCAGTGGTTCTGTGGGTTTTGAGACTTTGACAGCTTACCTAAACAGAACTGACATCGGGAAATGTACTTAACAGGACACATAACAAGGATTGGGTTTCCCGATGCTTGGAAACATTTAAAAGTCACATGTATGTGCTGGAAACGAGTTGTGTGTGGATGCAACAAGCTGCGTCCTGATTAAGGTCGGCCAGTTACAGTTGATGAGACTCGGCCCAATCTGGCCTCACAGAAGCTTGCAGGTGCGGGTGCGCGGTATGGAAAAAAATCTTATCACAACTTTGTTTTTGCAAAATCACGATCGCGATTATTTCACAATTTTTTTCTATTTCAACAACTCAGACGATTTGGAAGTTATTTACCAGTAAAATACATAACTTTAAAAGCATGTGTCTTCACACAAAACAAGATAAAAGATCTATCTATCTATCCATGTATCTATCCATCCATCTATCCATCTATCCATCTATCTATCTATCTATCCATCTATCTATCAATCTACACTCAACAAAAGTATAAACGCAACACCTTTGTTTCTGCTCTGATTTTTCATGAGATGGACTTAAAGATCTAAAATTCATTCCAGATACACAATGTTACCATTTCTCTCAAACATTGTTCACAAATCAGTCTAAATGTGTGATAGTGAGCACCTGTGCTTTGCTGAGATAATCCATCCCACCTCACTGGTGTGCCACATCAAGATGCTGATCTGACATCATGAGTGGTGCACAGCACCAGGATAAAGACCAAAGGTGACAGATCATTTGCTGCTGTGGCCCCCAGACTCTGGAACTCCCTCCCCCTGAGCCTGAGATCAGTGGACTCAGTGGTCTCCTTTAAAAAGCAGCTGAAGACTCACTTGTTCAAGCTGGCTTTTGTATGACCTTCTTCACCCTCTCTCTTTATTCTGCTCTCCCCACCTATTCCACCTTCCTCAGGATCCACTGATTCCTCTCTTTTCTATTCACTCTCTCTCTTTCTTAACATTTTTTATCACAATTGTCTATTTTTTGCTCATTTTAAATATATTTTTAACCATTTTCTAAATTCTTTTTTATATTTTTTGTTTTTGTGAAGCGCCTCGTGATTTTTATCTTGAGAGACGCTATAGAAATTATATTTTCTTCTTCTTCTTCTTCTTCTTCAGTGCTTCTAAAGCTGAGACTGGTAGAGAATAGGCACTAAGGTTAAAGTTTGACAAGAATCAATACATTTTTATGCATTTAATCTACTGATTTATGTTTATAGTTTCTTAAGACAGCTTGAAGTGAGTTCACTTGTAAATAATTTACAGGAGGAAAAATATCGAGATGTATATCGAAATTCAGCAAAAAGATATCGAGATATACGTTTTGGTCCATATCGCCCAGCCCTAGTCCTAATGCTGACCAACTGCAAGCGGAGACAGTTTGAAAGACAACAGTAGATTCCGCCCCACGACTGAGCTCGGTCTATGGGTTGTGGCCAGAATTAATATTTACAGACACAGGACGGCTTGCCAGGCTAGCAGACATAACCATGTCAGCAAAATTGATGGTGATGGAAAGATCTATAAAATAATATTCATTCTGCTTGTCGGAGGATGTTTATGATCATTCTCTTTAACGTGTTATGAGAATCTTTGTATAGGGTTGGCACAACTGTAGTAAGTCCTTTCAAAATAAAAGTTTGACCGCAAAATTCATCTAGCTTTATTTACTTACTTAATAGGGGTGTGTGCTGCTATAGGAGACATCTTGACACATCACCCCCATCTACAAATCCTCGTATGCAAAGTTTTACAAATCTTTAAACAAAAAATATCACGGCACACCCCTAGTAAAAAAAAAAAGATGCAATACAAAAATAGAAATGTATTAGATTAAGGTTGTTTTAAGATTACTGTAACACGCTTTGGCCAAAGCAATGCTCAAACTAGCCGTTAGCTCATCAACCCTGTGAGACTTCCGCCATCTCTAAAACTGAAGCTGTTAGTGAACCCATCTGTGATTAACAAGATAGTTATAAATTGATTTATTTAAATTGAATCAAACCAAATTGACCAATAAATCTCCTTCATAACAAATTTCTGTGAATAGTTTCTGCTTTGCTGATGGTAATTGGGACTTTTTTAATTAATTATTGGAGGTAAAAAAAAAAACAGAATGCATTCCAGTTTCCCCTCCTGCTTCCCTTCTCGGCTGATTGGCAATGCAGTATGCACACCATCACATTTTTTATAACACATTTAACCCAAACCGGGAATTAGACGCAGCCACAGCAGAGGGATAGGTGATGTTTTGCATAATTCGGTGATTGATGGAAGTGATCGTGAAGCAATGCCACCTTTTGAGGGTTTCGTTTCTGGGCTGGGCTGCATGAACGTCTCCTGAATATCGCAATTCTAATGAAAATGTTTAAACATAAATTCTCTTCTAGCATAAAAATCCCATCTTCTCCACTCATGGGGATGTTGCTGCATCGGATGCTGCAGAGGGAAGCCGGTTTCAGCACCATCCAGGCGTGGACCAGAACAAAAGGCGCCGCCGCAGCGGCGACAGAGGCGGATTAGTGGCGCAACAGTCCAATAAAACCCCGATTTTTGTGCCATTAAAACCTCTTTTTATTCTACATTCATATTTCTAAATTTTAAAAAGCAGCACATTAAGCCATAACACTAAATATATCAACACTGTAAAGTCACAAAATCCCCACAGATGACAGCAACCACACCGCTGCAGATCTGAACGTTCATCAAACTTTTACAGCGCGAGCTCCAAATGACACAAACTCCCAGCTCGTGCCAGGGGTTTTTAACTTCAATGAAGCTTATTTTCTCCGTTATGGATACATAAAACGGTTCGGTTCTTACCTGGAGGGTTAAGCTGCTCAGCGGCTCCAACACTAATGCCCTTGTATGTGTGTGTGTGTGTGTACGTGTGTGTGTGAGAGTGTAAGCAGCTACGGTGGCAATGAACGCAAGGCATGGGGACTCCGAAGCTCCGCCTCCTTCAGCAAATTAAGCTGCCGTAAATTTCAGAATACAAGCGCAATAGGGAGACTAGCATCAATTGAGACCAGACGTAAATGCAACTGATGTTTTCTCTGACGTGGTTTTAGACGAGCAGAATAAAGAGGGAAAAGGAGGAACATCTGAGATTAAATTTAAAATGTGAAGATACATATAGTTTTCAAAAATGTTACAATACAACATTTTGGTGTTGAGAAATAAGTTGAAATACGCTTTGGGAAAGTCAAGATGAGGCTGTTTGATGAATGTCATTTGGAAGCAACCCCACTGTGCTCCAGAACCCAGCTGTATTTGTTTTTGTTCATTAAAGTCCGGTTATCCTGGTCCTGGTCAGCAGCCACTCCAGAGGCTCAAAACTGTCATCTCCCCAGCAATCTCCATCAGTGGGACTCATTCTTGAACCACCATCTTGCCATGGTAGAGGAGTTTGAGTTCCCTTATGAGCCAAGATGCTATTCTGTCCTGTGGATTTCTTAACAACTGGCAGTGGATCTCATGCCAAATATACCACGACAAACTAAAGTGTGATTCAAAAGATCTTTCGTGATTGCACAACCAGACTACCCAGCCCAGAAGATTATTGGGGTCCCACCCTAGAGCCACCCTTGGGGTTTGGGTCCCTTTGCAAGCACCTCATACCTGGGCCTTTGCCTATGGAGCCCAGCCAAGCTCATCTCCAACTATTTACTTGGGTTTGTCCACTTGCAGAAAGAACATGAAGGCTTTGTGCAGTTCAGATGAGTTGAAAGTCCAGGGTGGAGGCATGTGTCCAAATCCTGGAGTATACAACTTTATTTGCTTGGTTTCTTTTTTTTTTTTTTATGATTGAAACTAAGGTTTTTGGCAGAGATGCATTCAACATTTACACATGGCTTACTGAAATGAGTACCATGTTTGGATGATGGTCACCACAAAAGTTTAAACATGGGAAGGGATGAATTTACTAAAACACAATGTTTGCACTTTCGCCGTGGCCCCAGTGGTGTGAGCAGTGTGCTGGGAATGAGCTGGTTATGAGTGTGTGCAGTTTTTGCTGCTTGGACATCACAGAGAAGCTAGCTAAACACATATCAACAAAGGAACACGTGTGTAACATCTGTACGGAAAGCAGTGTAGTGGCAAAGAAAACATTATGTATGCATTATTGTTGCCATGCATACATGTCTGCATACAGTACCAGTCATATGTTTCACTAGTTACTGGTGTGTTTTACAAAAAAACAACAAAAAGTCCAAGTGAATTTTAATTTACTGAACAGACACAATCATTTGACTACTTCTGCATA
This sequence comes from Nothobranchius furzeri, assembly GCF_043380555.1. Classification (NCBI taxonomy): domain Eukaryota; kingdom Metazoa; phylum Chordata; class Actinopteri; order Cyprinodontiformes; family Nothobranchiidae; genus Nothobranchius; species Nothobranchius furzeri. The sequence goes on from NC_091742.1 coordinate 61,634,866, forward strand.
ATAGAACTTCTTTCAATCCTTCACAAGACATAGTAATCAACATGATTACTTGTTTTTGTCATTTACTTAGTAAACGAACTGCATGGTGGCACAGTTGTTAGCAATGTTGCCTCGCAGCAAGAAGGTTGCAGGTACGAAACCCGGCTGCAGTCTTTCTACGTGGAGTTGCGTGTTCTCCCCATGCATGCGTCGGTTTCCTCCGGATACTCCGGTTTTCCCCACAGATCACAACATGTCCTATAGGTTAACAATTGTATGTTGCGTTGGATAAAAGCATCTATCAAATAAACGAATGAAACAAATACAGCTTCATTAAGCACAATGTGGTCATCTTCCTTGAGCTCTCTGTGAAATATCCAACTTTTGACTGTTTTCGTGGGAAAATCAATTAGTATCAACTTTTATCTTAACACTTCTGGATGGTTCCCCATCTCTGCCTTCCTATGAAAGTCATTGTAAAGAAAAAAATAAATAAATAAAGCCTCAGCTTATTTTACCGTAATAACTGGGATAGAGGGGTTGAAGGCCCTGCAGAGCTGCAGTACTGGGGTGTGGCTGTTGCTGAGGAAAAAGAGTGCGAGGGAAACGGTGTGTGTGTGTGTGTGTGTGTGGGGGGGGGGGGGGGGGGGGGGGAATAATGAGGGAAGAGTGGGAAGGCGGGGTGAACATGGGGGAGACATGAGGGGAAGGAGGACCGGTAGCTACAACTTTCATGGCAGGGATGCTGACTGCTTAATCACAAAGAACACAATTTCACAACCAGCAGGATACTTTGAAAGAGCATAATAACAAACACAAATATGTATATATAAACCTGCAAAACTGAACTGAAAACGTTGTAAATATACTTACTTTAAACAATTCACTCACAGCTTTTACAAGCTAAATTCAAATAAAAGCCCACAGAAATATTGTACCAACTCTGGTAATCACTTGCTGCCACCTACTGGTGGAAGTTACATAGTGCAGAAATGAATCTAATTTAGGTTTTCGTTTGAATGACATTCACACACTTTTATTATGACATATGTGACTAAAAAATAACAAAAAGGTCGTAGTTGCCCATGTTTTAGTGATATTGTGTATATGAATCTTTATGTTAGAAAGTTTCCATGTGTCCAAATCTACAAAATAAACACAAGATATTAAAAACCAATCAGTTTCTATCCAAACATATGACAATGTCATGATAAAATATTCACATAAATTTAGATTATCATCTATCATAGATGCTACACCAAACAAATGTTTGATCACAGAGAACCAGTTAGTGCTCTGAATTATGCATGTGGACGGGAATGCGGGATAAAGGTTCTGATGGGACATCTTTGACGCATCCAAACCCTCCAAATGTCTCAATTCGTGCTGACAATGTTACGAGCAATTAGCTCCTTCATTATCTCATTGGTGCCTCCATAGATTGGTTGAATACGTGAGTCAACAAATGCCCTGCAAGTACAAACATCTGTTAACCGACTTGAACCCAGCATTAAGCTGCCTTATTGAGCAACTTGTGTGTTACTCACCTGGCAATGGGGTATTCCCACATGTAGCCCCATCCTCCATGGAGCTGCAGGCACTGAGTGGCCACCTTGTTTTGGAGGTCAGATGCCCTGAAAAAGATAAGAGTTTAGTAGGTGGCTAACTCAAATTAAATGCTTTTAAACTTTCTTTCCTACCAGAACTTGGCCATGGAGGCAGTGGATGGATCCAGTCGTTTCTCAGAAAGAAGCTGAAGGCAGTTATCGACAAAGGTTCGGCCCACACAGATCTCGGTCTTCAGCTCTGCCAGCTTGTGCTGCACAGTCTTAAATACAAAACACACCATTGGCCCTTCGAATAAACAGGCGTTGTGTAACTCAGTCCTTTGATTAAAAGAAATGTAAAAGAATTATCAAGTAAAAATAAAGGATTCTCATACATTTGAAAGTCTCCCTGACTCTGATAACTTTTTACATATTTGGCTTGTTTTCAGACTAAATATCTATGCAACTTTGATCAAATAACAGCCCCAAGGCCTTTTTAAACTAGTGAGCAGGCACCAAACAAGATAATGAGAGTACCAGAGACCGTGTTAAAAAACAAAAACATATACTGATATTGGAGAATGAACACAAAGTTAAGAGAATCCCGGACGAGACCCCATCTATTTGATGGGACAACTTTTGCCTTTAACTCAAGCTTTGTTTTAGAAGTGTGCACCATCATTTCAATAATTTATGAGGGGTGCACATATTTTGTTCAACTATAGACTCAAGTGAGTACCATGAATAGATGCTTGATATGCACCACCACCCTTACTGGTTGAACAATCGGACAATAGTAAAGTGTGACAAAGTAAGGTTACCAGCAGATAGCACTGGGAGTAAGCTTTTGAGAAGTATGTAAGTTTTCAGGTGTTTGACAGGTTCAGAGGCTTTTTGGGAAACACAAGTCAACTGCAGAACATATGGGAATACCAACAAAACACCAAGCATTATAGCAAAAGAACTTTTAAGCACGCATTAATTTTGGGACCGAGGTGCACAACCTATGTGCACCCCTCTTTGTATTAATTAATCATCATTCACACAAGAGTTTTGATGCAAGTTTTGCATGCAGTGTTAATTTTGTTGACAAAATATTTTTGTCTTTTTTTTTCGTCACAAAAATATATTTACAGACGAAAATGAAACAAAATTTCTAAATAAAAGCTTGGAAAAAGACTAAGACAATAATTTAATTGATTGAAACTTTTAGTCAACGAATGAAAGACGAGACGAAAATCCACGATGACGCTCTACATGGCGCTGTGTTGTTGTGAGACGCGAACGTAGTAGAAGACAAGGGGCGTGGCGTGCCGTGAACGTGCGGGACGTGAGCGAAGACAGACCCCGAATAGTATAAAGGGGCAGGTATGCGCGGTATGCTGAACGTAGCTCACTGAATATATCGACGGCATAAGAAGGAGTAGAGGAAAATGTTAACTGCTGGGCGAAAAAGAAGAGAAGATGTGTGGAGTCATTTTTCTTTCGATAACATTGCTACCAAAACTACATGCCGAGAGTGTGGACTGTTGTTCTGAGGAAAGAACACAACGAATCTGAAGAGGCATCTACAAAATGGCAACTTCGCCATTTTCTCTGAGGTAAATCCACTTAAATGTTGTACACGTGACGACCCGAAAAGTAATATAAAGGCAAATGAAAATGTATCAACTCTGTCATGTTGGGATAAAAATTCGGAAGTACCATATTTTCATGACTATAACGTGTGTTATTAGGGAAATAGCGGGCGAGCAGTGTTGATGCATGATTGCGCATGCGCCGTGAGCGGTTCTGGTATTTTTTGGGTCGCAGCCGCTTGCTGTACGTGCGCTCTAAACCAGGACTAGACCAGTAAAGTGAAGCATGCTTTTGGCTGTTTATAATTTTCACAATGTCTGGTTTGCACTGATATGATCCGAGTCCCGAGCCCGCACAGATGTTTTACCAGTAAATTTTATAACCCGGTGCGCCTTTTGCATGTGTTAAAGACCAAAAAGACACCCGTATCACGTTGCGCCCTATGGTCGTGAAAAAACGGTACTGCCTTTAGGTTGGCTTTGTTAAAATCCTCTGCTAGTAGCCTATATGAACGCCCTCAGGGTAGACCCGCTGCTGTTTGTTAGAGGTGTTCTGCAGGAGAGAGAGAGCCGCGTTTACATTAGCATCAGTTGGGATAAACACTGCTGTGATGACTACTACTGTTAGCTCTCCCTTACTCAGCCTGGCGAAGTGAACAGCGCAGGGGCGCCATCTAGTGTTCATATCTGTGCAAATAAATATTTATATATATATATAAAATGTATGGAATCTCAAAAAGCAACAGGTAAATCATTGTTAGAAAGTCAATGTTTTAATTGTGTATCTTTATTTTTTTGCAGTTGCAGAAAACCATTGCTGATGGTGGCCAACCAGCTACCAAAAAGGCAAAAATGTCTAACCAGAACATTGAGGATGCATTTACAAGTACTACAAAGTACAAGAGTGATGCCAAAGGACAAAAAATTAAAGAAGAGGCTATCGCTACATGGATTGGATGTACAGGATTGCCGGTCACAACAGAAGAAGATGAGGATTTTATTCTGATGGAAAGTTTGGATAAGAAGTTTACTGTGCCAAAGAAAACCAAGATAAGTAATCTAATTGAAAAACACTACGAAAACAAAAAAGCTACATTTAAGAAAAGACCAGTGCCAGAAATGTATGTATTGGGACTGATCTGTGGACTAAAAAGGGACTGACAGCATCATTCCTTGGCATAAGTTGCTGCTTTTTCTGTGTTGAACAACAAAAACCACAACACTTACTGCTAGCTCTTGAACAACTTGACCATCCACACACTGCCCAGTCCATTAAGGCTTGTGTGGAAAAGTGCATGCAAGAATGGGGGATCCCAAATGAGAAAGAACTCACCGTAATAACAGACAATGGTAGCAATATGGTGGCAGCATTCAAACAGAAGATGAAGATTCCAGATCCGATGATCCAGATGCATCCATCCTAAGTGAAAGTGATTCCAAGGAGACAGAAAACCTGCAGTGTCAAGACCTAGGAATGGACAGGATGCCATGTGTCGTTCATACGCTGCAGCTTGTTGTCCACATGATAAACAAGGAGGAAAGCATCAACAGAGTCTTGAACAAAGTCCGATCAATCGTGAAACTTTTTCGCAAGTCATCAGTCGCAACACAGAAGATTTTGGACGAGTGCGGCCTAACTGTTGTGAATGACTGCCCCACACGCTGGTCAAGTACTTATGAAATGGTTGCACGTCTCCTCAAAGTTTAAGAATCTGTTTGTGAAGTAGCAAACGAGATGGGATGGGACTGCTTGCTCTCAAGTGAGTGGCAGAAGCTGAAGTCAACACAAGAACTTTTGCAGCCTTTTGCTGAGCACACACAAACTCTTCAGAGTGGCACAATGTCTATGTCATTAATACTCCCTGCTCTCTTTGATTTACACAGCCATCTGGCAGATGTGGAACAAAACACAAGTCGAGATGTTGCTGCTCCAGCATGTAAAATGGAAGGCAATGTGAACCAGCGTTTTGCCTGGGTACTTGATCCCTCAGATGACAAGTTTTCCCCACTTGTAGCAGCTGCTTGCTTTCTCAATCCTACTGTGTGTCAGACCCTCCTAAATGTGGCTGATGATAACATTCAGGAGCTGCTCAAGCAGGCAGAAGGGTATGTTGTTCGGTGCTCTCAGACACAGGAGAACCACTCTGATCTGGAGGAACTGAATGGACCTGAACCGGCACCACCCGCCGCCGCCTCCTCTTCATCATCTGCCTCCTCCTCCTCCAGACAACCAGTCTTTAGGTTTCTCTCCAAATTCGGAACAAAGCCTAAACCAAAGTCTTCCAAGTGTAGTGTTAGACAGCAGATAAGCCAGTATAAGGAAAAGCTCTCACAGTGCATCACTTGTGAAACAGGAATGGAGTTTTGGCTTGGAAAATGTGACACATTTTATCACAGCCTGAAACCATTAGCATTAGATATATTGGCAATGCCAGCTTCTCAATCTTTTGCAGAAAGAGTGTTCAGTATCACAGGTGACCTCACTAGAGGGAAACGCAACCGAGCAAAGGTCACACTAGCACAAAGTGCTTTTCTCAAAATGAATAGCAGCAAATAAATATTCACACTGTTTGGTTGAGCCTGTGTTGTAACAAGTGAATATCTACAGACTCAGGGTTAACATGTTTAAATTTGCTGTTCTTGTAAATTCTTGTTGTGCAATTGCTAAAAAGAGCACCTTTGTCATTTCCAGTGTGCTTTTTGTTTTTTATTAAACACGTAAGTGTTAAACATGTGAAGTGTTTTTTTATTCAAATATTCTATGTTCTTAGCTGTGTGCACAATATCTGATCAGTGGTGGTTAAGAGTTTGGACCCTGTGTATTAAATTACACTAGTTTTTCCGTGCTCTATACAAAAGTAGGAAATTACTTCATTAGAAAAAATATATGCATTTTGTTGACTAAAATTGCTTATTTTTATCGACTAAAATTACTTGTTATTTTCGTCGACTAAAATGGGACTAAAACTAAAATAAATCTAATAACTAAAATTGGACTAAGACTAAAATTAATTTTAGCCAAAAGACAGACTAAAATAAAATTAAAATTTCCTGTCAAAATTAACACTGTTTGCATGTTGGGAAATTATAGAATTTTAGCCATATTGGTCAAATCCTGAATTACTCTTATCTACGGTACTACCATAGGCAATTTAAGTAAGATATTTATAAAACTGACTTAAAGTGGGTCTTGTGTTTGCTCACTTCAATTAGTTGTAATGGCATAGCAATTTTAAATTTGGTAGACAAAAGTTGTACACATACATCCAAAGATTTCAAAGACACTTTGAGAGTTTCATTAAAACCTATCCAGGAGTTCATGAGATATTTTGCTTACTGCTGAACAAACAATCACACAAACAAATAAAAACTTTACCACTGTCTTCCACCTTTCTGAATCAGAAGATAAAGCATTGTATGCAGCAAAGTTTAGGGAACAAGCTATGATTAGCATACCAAGAAAAGTGTTGATGAAAAGGCAACACAGCCCCCAAGCTAAAACATAAATTCTAAGGGAATCCTGGACAAGCCCCCAAAACTATACCCAGCCTTTTTATGATTGAAATGTGCATTGATAATTGTATCATTTAAAATCATTACTTGGTCATACAAACCTGTAGATGAGCAATGGTCTTGCCAAAAGCCTTCCGCTGCATAACATAATTTCTGGTTTCCTCAAACATGAACTCACAGCTTGCTATGGCCATGTCGGCAATCACTAGACGTTCCTATTGGCAAAAACAAATGTTAGATACATTAGTGCTAGAGTGAAAGACTTGTGTGGACATATCCATTCATCACCCGTGGTAGTTCATTCATCAGGTAGTAGAAACCTTTGTTGAGCTGGCCCAAGAGGGCACTGGAAGGAAGTCGCACATCCTCAAAGAAGAGCTCAGCTGTGTCCTTTAAAAGAAGCCAAACAACAATAAGGTGCTTCTGATGCTAAATAAATTAGAACTACTACTGAGCTCCATTACCTGTGCTTTGAGACCAATTTTTTCTAACTTGCGTCCTTTCTGGAAACCTTTCGTGCCATCCTCTACCAGGAACAAGCTGATCCCGTGAGCTGCTGTCTTTGCATCACGATTGGTCACGGCTACAACCACCACCAGGTCTGCCATCCAACCATTTGAGATAAGCACCTGAGGCAGGAAATTAAAATAATTCCTACTGCTGTTGAGAACCAACAAACACTGTTGTCTGTGTGATGATGTACCTTGTTACCATTCAGAATCCAGTCACTGCCATCCTTCTTGGCGTATGTTCTTACACCCTGCAGATCGCTAAGTTAGTGAACAGAAGAGTTATCAATGCTGTGGAACATTAACTCTATTTGAGTCTGTTTCTATGATGCAAAACAACCTCTGACCTGCCAGCTCCTGGTTCTGTCATTGCAATTGCACAAATGCATTTCCCAGCAGTCATGTTCGGAACAAAACACTCAATCTGCTCCTTGCTGCCGTATTTGACGATGTAAGGCATGATGATGTCAGAGTGCAAAGAAAAACCCGGACCAGAACAGTTGCTATACATTCTGGAATCAAAGTGGATGACTATTTATCAGAACTTAGGCCAGACTTTACTTCACATATAACAGGTTTAAGACAACTCACTGCTCCTCCCAGGTGATAGCTGAAGAAAACACATCTCCACCTATACCACCATGCTCCTCTGGTATCGATACTCCCAGCAGGCCTTGCTCTCCAGCTTTCTCCCACACCTCTCTACTCACTTGACCTGCCTTCTCCCACCTGAGCAAAAGTAACAAAAATTAAAAATTTACTTGAACAACAACCACCCAAAACAGAGACTGTGCTTCCAGCTTTCACTTACTCATGGTGGTAAGGGACAACCTCCTCTTGGAAGAAGCGCCGGACACTTTGCCTGAAGATATCGTGGTCCTCGTTGAAGATCCGGCGGGTACCAATGTCCATCAAGGTCTTGGCAGTAGAGGTCTCTGGCCGGATCGAAGTGGGCTGCCCATGTTGCTCAGCCTTGCTGTGCTGATTTCTGGCAGGAAAAATGAGAACAATCACTGTTTGTTAAATAAAAAAAGACAAGCACTTGCTCAAGAAGCCTTTTTGTATTATTTAACTGATTAATTAAAAAATACTGAACTTTTCCACAATAGTCTAATCTTCCAACAAATATTATTTGTGTGCTTTATTAGCTTTGAGACACAATTATCAAGAAATTAATAGTTTAAATCTGTGACTGGTGGAATGTACCAGTTTCAGCCACTGTAATGCATTTTTGTGTGTTTTTGTTTTTTATAACAAGACATAGAAAATCTAAAAAGATGACCTAAAAACTAGCTGGAACACTGCCATTTAAATCAGTCAACAAATGGGTCAAAGGTTAAACTCTCACACTTAGTCATTAACTTTAGCGAAAATAAAAATACCAGCCTTTCAAGATTAAATGCAAAATACTGCTGACATATTATATATAAAACACCATGTTAATTGAAGAAAGTGCAAGTAGCCTGCACCACAGCTACGCTCACAGACAAACGTTTAAATCGTAGTTATGACTTTAGGTGACGTGTTTAACCTGAAAACTGCCGCAGACAGCACCTGTCCTCGTCCTGAGACATTTTTAAGTCCAAAAACAGAGAGTTTGACGATCTTTTTACAGAACATCTTCCTACTACACCACCACGTCCGTCAAAAGCACTGAGACCGAGAAAGGATCCTGTGATGAAACCTTCACGCGAAGATGTATCACGCGTTGTTTTATCAGAATTCGGAACAGCACATATTTAAAATGTTCCTTTATTCTGTACATTTGTTTTCATCCCTATGTTTAATTTATGTTAAACGTGATGAAGTTAAATCATAATTATATGAATGTCACTCTTTTGTTCACATTACATAAACATTTTATTTACCATCGTATTTTACACCCGCCAGAATCCAAGCAGAGTGATACATCTTCCAGTAGATTTCTTCTTTTACTTAAAGCAACAGGAGAGTCTTTTGCTGCCATTGTTTTTCTATTCGGTTTTAAAAATGAGTCTCCAATCCTGGCCTTGAAGGGCCGGCGATTTCCAGCATGTTTTAGTTGTTTCCCTGCTTAAACACACATGATTAACTTCTGCAGAGCTTGCTGACCTGCTGAACGGGTAATTCAACCACAGAATCAAGTGAGCTGGAGCAAAGAAACAAAAAACATGCTGGATACCGGAGCCCCACCAGGACTGGGTATCCCTGGTTTAAAAAACACCTTTATACCTTTAAATACCTTCATATGGGAGTAACTTACTCAATCCATTTCATTACCAGCCAACCCTTACCGAAAAGTAGTATATGCAAGTGTACTTCAAGTATACTAATTATAAACTAAAAAGAAGAGAGTATACTTTCAGTTTACTCTAAGTGTACTTACTTGGAGATATACCAAGTTTGTTACTTATACTTATACTAAAAAGTATACTAAAAGGCTCACACTAAGAGGTATACTAAAAGTTTAAGTATATTATCTTACTTGTGTTTAAACTTTTGACTGATATACTTAAGGGGGCGATGGTAGCAGAGGAGTTAAGTGGCCGCCTTGCAACCAGAAAGTCGTAGGTTCGTGTCCCGCTCAGTCTGTCGCAGTGTCACTTAAGACACTTAACCCGCATTGCCTGCTGGTGGTGGTTGGAGGGACTGGTGGCGCCAGTGCTCGGCAGCCTCACCTCCGTCAGTGTCCCCCAGGGCAGCTGTAGCTACGAAGTGGCTCATCACCACCAGTGTGTAAAAGGGTGGATGACTGATTGTGTTGTGAAGCGCCTTGGGGGTTGTAGAACCCTAAGAAGGCGCTATACAAATACAGGCCATTTACCATTTATTAATTGTACATTTTATTTCACTCATACTAGTTAGTGCAAGATGTATATATCATTTGCAAATCCCATCTTGCAAGTTTTTACCTTGGAGGCTATCTTTAGGCTTTGGAACATAGCTCAAGAGTGAATGTTAGTGACCTGATCAGGTCACCTAGCAATAGAAGCTCTTAAGTTAAAAGTCACAAGGCTCTTCATAACAAAAAAAAAAAAACAAAAAAAAGATTAAGAAAAAAATTATTTCCAGAGTCTGGGGGCCACGGCAGCAAATGATCTGTCACCTTTGGTCTTTAGCCTGGTGCACTGCATGACCATTAACCAACACAGAGACAAAATATTTTCCCAAGGTTTATTTGAAACCAGATCTGACAGACGATTCATATTGGCCATTAGCATAACACATGCATTTTTTATATGAAGAATATAATGTACAAAAATTAAACAAACTGCTAAATTGCAAAACAGGTCTACAGCAACACTTGAATTATGTGAGTAAGGTTACTCGTGTCAGCTTTCTTAGTCCCGTTCATATGGATGTGGCAAAGGTGTAACGTATAATTTATCAGCTGTTTCAACAACAACACATTTTGCCGTTATCATATCAGTCCAGATAGCATTTGTGTTTCCAGTTCTCCTAACATCGTATATGAAATGACACTGTACATTTATCTGTGAATCTTTACAAAAAAGCCTACTTTTATTCAGTTCCTCAACCAAAACATGGCAATGTTTAGTGCATGCATTGCACAACATCCAGGGTTCTCATGTGCACACTTGTTTTTGAAGACAATCAAGTTATTAATTAAACACAGTTGACCAACTTTCAAGTACACAGCACTGTTAAACCTTTTTCTTTAATATGTCGTATGTCTGACTGTGATACAGAACTCCATCAAGCAAAAAACGTCCATAATACCAGAAGAAGTTGCTTAGACTGCCACATATTTAACAATGGCAGTTCGATGTGAAGCTGGGATATTTTCTTTGAGTGGGGGATGGCCAAACACATTAATACCTTCATGTAGTGTGACACATTTATCTGTTCTATGCTTATTGACAAAGTTTTTCAACAAATAATTGAACCTTTGTATTTCCAGAGCTGATCATGTGTTTTGCCTTTTCAGGCAATTCTCTCCACATCAGAAATTTTCTAGAGATTTGAGAAGGGACATACTGTGTTCCATGGAAATACTTAAGTAAAGTGCCCATATTGGACTCAGATGGAAATGTTGATGTAGCCCAAAAAGGCCCCCAATGTTTGACACTTTGTGTGACATGTGTGAGCAAGTGTATGTTGAAAGTCATGCAGTCCTTTCCATAAAGTCTTTGAAACTCAATAACAAATTTTTTAAGGGCCAGTTCTGCCATCAAAATGCTCCTAGTCTTGATCTTATCCTGCAGTAATGTGTACATGCAGAATACCAAAAGGAACAGATGATTCCAAAATCTAACAGGCAGTATACCTTTCAATATAGGCAAAGCACAGAAGAGGAGGAAGGCTCGCCACTCTGAAGCGTTCCAGAATTTTCTTTCACTTAGGCCTAGTCCACACGTAGCCGGTTTTTTTAAAAAACGAACATCCGCCTCTCCAAAAACTTGCATCCACACCAACTCGTTTAAAAAAAAAACTGTCCACACGTACCCAGATAAATACGTTGTTAAAGACATGCCAGACCTGTAGGTGGCAATACTTCACCCGTTCTTAACCTCGTCCTTCGTCTGCGGTCTTCCGCAAGGAGCAGTAATTCCGCTTGCAAAAACAAACAAGCAAAAAGCGCTTGGACAATTGATAATGCGAGCGCAGCTCTGAGAGCTTTCATGATGTCGGCTAGTGTAAACACAGGTCACACACGTGATGTCAGCATTTTTTGTCGCGGAAAGTGACGTTGCGGACCTTAAAACTCGGGTTTTGTCTTTCCACACGCAGACACCCAAAACGGAGAAAACGCAGATCTTCACTTTGGCCGGAGTTTTTAAAAAGATCAGTTTTCGTGTGAAAAAACTCAGTTTTTGTGTGGATGACAGGCCAAAACGTAGAAAAGTATCTACGTTTTGGCAGATCCCCGGCTACGTGTGGACAGGGCCTAAGTGACCTTGGTGTCCTAGTTTTCTCAACAGGAGGCTTTATTTTTTCGAGTTGCAAATCAATCTCTTTTATCTGTTTACCAATGTACCAGGGGGCATCACTGTTTGCTGTATCAAACCAGAGTGTAGACAGCTGACGAGTAACTCCAAGACACACATTGTGCTGATGTTCTGGAATGAACCATGGATCATTTGGAAGTGACCAAGCTTCATTAAAAGAGATGGGCTTTTAACTCCAAACACTGGCTCATTAACAGATCCTGACATTGCATGGCTGAAATTATCGGTCTCATTTCGCAGGGGAGGTTCAGGTCTATCATATGGATAGGTTTTCCCACCTTTGTGTAAACAAAAATCTCAGCCATAAAAGCCATTGAACTGCTTGGTGTTGCGAAGCAAAGGTCAAGCTACAGAATCAGAGCTACAAATCAGCACAAACACTTTAGAAACATGATGGTTACCCTGTCTGTCTTGCCAATCGACACCTTCAGTCTCCAATAATGATGCTTCTTTGACAAATGGTGATAGCAATGTAAACATAGATGGCTTGCCAGGGCCAAACCATAAAGCAGACATTAAAATGTGATTTTTCCTTACATCTGGATGCAGTTCAGTGAGCTGAAACTGAAATGGCCAAATGCTGTAAATTTGAACTTTTGAAGGCCGGTGCTCCATCACAATTCCAAATCAATGTCACGTCATCTTCACCAAGAACACCACTGTAACATAACTTTTAATACTCTTCACCAGACTGTATGTCAGAGAGAATCCCAGATGTTTTAGCATGGCGATTAAGACTGGCACTGTGCTCTTGTAGAAGCTGCTTAATCTGTGCACGCAGGGGCAACACAAGAAAATACCTGCCTTTCTTCAGGTTTGCATCTGTGTCACAGAGTGGTCATGTTGCACTAATGTTTTATTTTATATTGCATCTTTTATTTGTTTTTATTCTGATGCGCACGTTTTTATTGGTTGTGTGTTTTGCTTATTCTGATGTGCATGTTTTTGTTGATGGTGTGTTTTTAGTTGTTGGTGCAACATTGTGTGTTCATTCTGTAATCACCCCGATCATCTACACCTGTGGCAGTGTTTCCTGGACTGCCAATTAATGAACAGACGCAGGCAGGACAGATTTTTTAAAGGAAGGAACGTGTGGACCAGAAAAAAGACAGAGAGAGAGAGCCAGGATGGCAGACAGGGCCAGCTAGAGGCAGAGACGCACCCCGGACGGCGTCTTGAGGACGCCTGAACCCCCCCGCCGGAACAACTGGTGTCAAGCCAGCCTCCAGTTGGAGGCTTGCAGTCAAGCCAGCCTCCAGTTTGTTTTCTGTTCCCCGTCTATTCAAGTTATTACGGGAATAGATGTGGAAACCGGATTTCAAAATACAATTCAACTTCGAGTGAATTATCAGATATTTTAAGAACATAATAACAAATAATTTAGGGTTGTTCACTGTTAGCGCCCTGTCAATATCAAGGCAAACTTATTTTGGATTTCAAAGTAAAAGCCCTGTGAATTTTCATTTTTGAACTACTCGTTCAATGACTTCAGAATGCTCTTGAAAGCAAAAGTCATATTTACAAAGAGTAGTTGCATTTTGTATCAACACTATCAAACCACAGCAATTTGAAATCGCCCATATTTGACCGACTCTTTTAACGATTTCAAAATGCTCTAAAATGGAAAATTGCTGTTTCCACAGGGTACTTCCACTTTACATCAACAGTACACAACCCCACAGTGATACCATGTGAATATCAAAACATTCTGATGTTGCGTTTCAAAATAAAGGCCTTGTAAAATTGCCCATAATTGACCTACCTTTAACGATTTCAAAATGCTCTAAAATGGAAAGTTGCTGTTTCCACAGGGTAACTCCACTTTATATCAACAGTACACAACCCCACAGTGATACCATATTAATATCAAAACATTATGATGTTGCGTTTCAAAATAAAGGCCCAAGGTACTGCTCACACTGTACGTTTCCGAGCTTCTCACCCTAAGGGAGAGCCCAGCCACTCTTCGGAGAAAACTCATTTCGGCCTCTTGTATCCGCGATCTCGTTCTTTTGGTCACAATCCAAAGCTCGTGACCATAGGTGAGGGTAGGAACGTAGATCGACCGGTAAATCGAGAGCTTCGCCTTCTGACTCAGCTCTCTCTTCACCACGACAGACCGGTACAACTCCTGCATCACTAATGGTTAAAAGTGGAATTACAACTCTTGTAAACAACCCGGCTGCAGCTAGATAATGAGTGCTGGATAACATGAGCCAAATAATACTAAAATAAACCACAAAGTAAAATGTTCCACACTATTGCAAAAAAATCTTACTACTTCCAAGTCCAGTAGCAACAAAGCCAGGTCACCATCAGTCCATGATTTTGTAGCCTCCTTTAGCGCCCTCAAACTAGCGCAGGCCACGTTGATGTTCACTCTAGTTTCGCCATAGTGCTCCCCCATAGAACACTGCTCCACAAAACTAGTGGAGTGTGGGGTTTTTGGTCGGCAAAGGCCTGCAGAGTGGTGTCAAATATTAAACTAGTCAAGTTTGTAACTCAACAGTCACTGAGATGAAAGTTAAAGCTCTAGCTTAAAATTTAAAAAAGCTTTCTAGTGTTACTTCAATAAAGTTTAGTGTTCCTCATATATGAAGGATGAGTTTTAAAAATTGTAACAAAACATTCTTTATTTTTCACCCTTAACTACAACTGTAACTAAAAATGTGCCATTTTCATTAAACTTGAATCCAAATGTCTAAATAGAATTTATAAAGGAATGAAATTTCTGAAAACTTCAGTTTATCAACTCAAAATTTTGAAGTTCTGGTAACTTACTCGGGTTTACACCATCTTTAGGTGCTCCACCAGGGGGCAGTAGACACATAAAGAACTGTATATGGTAGTTTTCTGATGAAGGTACTAATCCTGACACCACCTGGACATTAAAGTGATAAAGAATTAGTTTTGGAGAACCAAATAATTATTTAGTTTAATGAATTTATTTAAAGACATTTCCGTTAAATGAGACACTTTAAAAGGACAGAGGAATGAACAGAGGTGACAAAGGTCTTCATTCGGGTACTAAAGTCATGTGACCACAACAGCAAACAACAACCTTTTCTTTTTTTTTTTTCAACTGGGTGATTTTCTGTCAAAGGCCAACACATACAGCAACTGTCTAGTTGTTCTTTAAAGTTCTGCTTTGAGACATAAAACAAACCAAACCATCTCAGAAATACCCTACACTGATATTTAACAGTCTTTTAAAGGATGATCCAAATCTTCAAACATGCAGGAGAGGAAAGGAAGGTGGTCACTCAAAAAACAAAAACAAAACAGTTTCTGAGGTTCATCGAGTCATCTAGCTTCCTGTTAGAAGATCATTTCCACGTTGCGCGTCTCCTCACGAATCAGCAGACTTTGTGCAGAATTCAGGCTCACAAAGCGCGAGACTTGCGGACGCCTTTGTCCTTGGTCGGAGAATCATCCAGAGATCGACTTTGGTTCAGTACTTTTTGTAATTAGATTTGAAGCATTTATCAACAAGTTTGATCTTTTAAACGACCATCAGTATGGGTTTAGGAAGAATTGTTCAACCTCATTAGCAGTTATGGAATTGGTAGAGCAGATTGCAACAGCAGTGGATCAAAAACTTAATGTAGTGGCTGTCTTAATTGACTTGAGTAAGGCATTTGATACAATTGATCACACATTCCTGCTCAAGAAATGTGAATACTATGGTGTACGTGGTAAAACCAATCAATGGCTTGAAAGTTATTTAAGCAGTAGATTTCAATATGTAAATGTTAATGATATAGATTCACAGCTTGAAAGATTAATATGTGGTGTACCGCAAGGCTCGGTGCTAGGACCGAAATTATTCAACCTATACCTGAACGGCATCTTTTCTGTATCGTCTCAGTTAAAATGTATTATGTTTGCAGATGATACTAATTTCATTTGTATGGGAAAAGATATGAGTAAATTATTACAAGAGGTTGAAAACGAATTGGGTTCAATTAAAAAATGGTTTGATTACAA